>NC_090192.1:18374036-18549036 GCF_024679245.1 Pseudorasbora parva
CAGCCTATCAGTAAGTCATTTGTGTTAGCGTCATCTGTAACTGGACAGTTATTAGACATAATTGGCTCTGTGGTAGCTCCCATACATATTGGAGATGTAAAATTTTCTCATGTTTTCCATGTGGTACGCACAGCTACGCATCCTGTTCTAATAGGATGGGATTTCTTAATTGAACACACTGTCACTATTGACATACCACATGCACGTTTACAACTGTATAACACATCAGTTCCTCTTTCACCACCCCAATCACTGATTCCAGTACAAAGTTCTGCTGTCAGCGTCGCTCAGGTGACCATTCCGCCTATGTCAGAGATGGCAATCCCAATTTCTGTCAGAGACAATGGTGTAGCGAATCCTTTCACAGACATGTATGTTGGTATACTGGAACCTCAGCCCCCTCCAGTCGTGACTTTAGGCGTTGCTCGAACACTGACATCGGTTCAAAAGGGAAGGGGCATTGTTAGAGTGGTTAACCCGACTAACGAAACGGTCTCTCTTGAGGCTGGATGTCCATTAGGTCAGGTTTTCTCTGTCACTGGCTTACACTTGATGAGTATGCATTAGTCTCAGCTGTGACTACTTCCACAGAAGCTGCCCATCCAGTGCCTGAGGTGCATTTGGAGGATACACACTTAAACACGGAAGAACAGGCACAGCTTAAAAGCCTGCTGACAGAGTTCGCTAACATTTTTAGCTCACATTCTCATGACTATGGGAAAACCAACCTGATTGCACATAGTATCAACACGGGTGACGCTACCCCAATAAAACTGCGCCCTTATAGAACGTCACCAGCTACTCAAGCAGTATTACAACAAGAGGTGTCGAGGCTTTTGGACCACAATATCATCGAGGAATCTCACAGTCCGTGGTCAGCTCCGGTTGTGCTTGTACGGAAAAAGGATGGCACACACCGGTTCTGTGTAGATTACAGACGTCTCAATGACGTCACGATCAAAGATTCACACCCTCTTCCTCGGGTGGATGATACCCTCGATAGACTTTCTGGGGCCAGAGTGTTTAGCACAATTGATTTAACTGCTGGGTACTGGCAAATACCACTCAATCCTGACGACAAAGAAAAAACGGCTTTCTCCACTGGTACAGGCCTATATCAATTCCGTATGATGCCAATGGGAATTTCAAATGCCCCGCCCAGTTTCCAGCGCTTAATGGAGCTTGTACTTCGGGGTCTGCACTGGAGTATTTGTTTAATCTACTTAGACGATATTATTGTCTACAGTGCTGATTTCCCACAACACCTTCAGCATCTGCGTGAAGTTTTTCAGCGATTCCGTACTTCTGGACTCAAACTTAAGCCGTCCAAGTGTCATCTGGCATGTTCTTCTGTTACTTTCCTGGGCCACCGTGTTTCGAGTGCTGGTGTTGAGCCAGACCCATCTAACATAGACAAAGTCAAGACATGGCCAATTCCAACATCAGCCACGCAGGTCAGGGCTTTCCTGGGTCTGTGCTCATACTATCGTCGATTCATTAGACAGTTTGCACGCACAGCTGAACCCTTGTACCATCTCACACACAAAGGAGTATCATTCTCTTGGTCGACAGAAGCAAACGAAGCTTTCAGTGTACTGAAGCAGGAACTGACGTCACAACCAATTATGGCATTTCCAAATTTTTCAAATCCCTTCATTCTTTACACTGATGCTTCCCTTCATTCACTGGGTTCTGTTCTTTCACAACAAGTGGAAGGAAAGGAGCATGTCATTGCATATGCCAGCCATGTGCTGTCTGCCTCTGAAAGAAAATGGTCTACCTTTGATCGGGAATTGTATGCCATTGTGTGGTCAGTCCGTCATTTCCGGCACTATCTTGCTTGTCACCCATTCACCATCGTTACTGATCATAAGCCTTTGGTCGGTCTCAAGAAACTTCCTTTAGATCATGACCCTACAGGTAGACGAGCGCGTTGGGCTATAGAATTGGAGCTTTATGACTGGCATGTCATTCACCGTAATGGAGCTAAACACCTTAATGCAGACGCTATGTCTAGGCGGCCAGAGACTGATCCTTTGGAACTGGACAGGTATCGTCAGAGCGATACATCTACTGTCTCGGCAGCAACTCAGACCACATCAATAGCTTTGGAGGCAAAACCGATGTCAGCACACTCCCAAACACTGCCCACGGACAAAAATGCCCCTTTGCCCATGCTTGTTCCAAACCACACAACATCAAATCTAGTTCAAATCCAAAGTGATTGGAACGTCATGGGACAACAAAAGTCAGACCCAGATTTAGCTGTAGTTCTCTCTTGGATGGAAACAGGACGTAGACCCCCCTTATGGAGGCTACGTGACGCCTCATCATACCTCAGAAAACTCTGGGCACAGTTTAGTCGCCTCGTCATTCATAATGGAGTGTTATGCAGACATTTACGCAATTCTTTAGGTGACAATGCCTTGCAAGTTGTCATTCCTACATTGCTGATTCCTGAGATCCTCAGTCATGTCCATGGACACCCTTCAGTGGGTCATTATGGTTTGGCCAAAACGTTGGACAGAGCCATGCGGTCCTTTTACTGGCCTTACATGTCGTCAGACATTGCTAAACATTGCTCCCAATGTGCTGCTTGTCAGTCAAGGCGTTCTCCTGTGCCCCGACCACAGGCACCACTCATTCCAATCTCTCCTGACCGTCCATTTCAAATAGTGGCCGCAGACATAACAGAGTTGCCAATTTCTACCAAGGGTAACCGTTATGTTCTAGTAATGATGGACCTGTACACAAAGTTTGTCAACCTCTACCCACTGAAGGATCAAACGGCTGTCTCAGTAGCAGGCTGCATCTTTGACCACTACATTCCACAACATGGTGTCCCTGAGGCCCTACACTCTGACCAGGGCAGACAGTTTGAATCCGACCTAATAAAGCACCTTTGTAATTTGCTATCAATTAAGAAGCTTCGTACGTCCCCTTATCACGCCCAATGCGACGGGGCCGTTGAGCGCTTTAATCGTACTCTGAAAGATGAACTTTCCAAACATCTATTTGCGTCGGGCACAGAGTGGGACGAACACCTCCCGCAGGTGGCATTGGCTTATAACACCACCAAGCACACTAGTACGGGATTGACACCCTTCTTTTTGGTTCATGGCCGTGAGGCACGCATTTCCCTGGACACACTGCTCCAGGATAATAATGCTCTTAGTACAGCGACAGCGGGCACGCCAGCAGCATATGCTAACAAGCTGCGCAAAAGATTGACCTCTGCTTACCGTTCTGCAACTGCTTACCGAGACAGGGCGCAAGAACAACAACGCCTGAACTACGATCGTCATTTAAAATACACTCCTTATAAACGTGGTGACTTGGTGCTAGTGGATGATCCTGCCCACCGACACAACAAACTGTGTCCACGTTGGGTGGGCCCCTATGAGATTTTACAACCAATATGCCCCTCTGGTATTTCCACCCCTGTTAATTTTGAAGTACGGGATGTATCCAGACCTTGTGCAAAAGCAAAAATCATTCATTACAATCGCATGAAACCTTACATCACAGACTCGAAGAACACACACGCCCTTACTCCCCCTTCCTGCCCTGTTAAGCCGAATACCCTGAATACATTATCAGGACTCCTCCCACCTCACACTACACTGGTGACACCGGGACTCCCTGCACCCCAGGTTCCATTGGAGTCCACACCATTTCCCCAGTTGCAACCTCACATTCAACAACCCAGCACCCCACAACCCTCCAGCTCTACTCAAAATGCACAGGACAGCCATGTTACCCTGAACCCTGAACTGCTTCCTCTAACACTGTGCACACCTGAAGCTGGACCATCAACAGGTGCTTATGAGGTTCCTGACACTCCAGTGTCTACTCGGGATCTGCTCCCCAGGACACGCCGGCTGCCTTACCATTTGAAGGACTTTGCACTTTACTGATTTGCTAAATGTTCTTTGTTATCATGTGTTCTTTATATCATGTGCAAAGTTGAATCAATGGGAATCTTTATTTAGAGCATGCTTATGTGTATATGTATGTATGTGTATATATATATATATATATATATATATATATGTATATGTGTATGTATATGTATATATATAAATATATATGTATATTGATGCTTTTAGGGGTCTATTCAAGTTATATGTTTTAGTATTGCTAAACATGTTTTTGTTAATTTCAACCCCCCTTTGATACAGATGTTGGAAAACATTTTATTAAGAAAAAGAAATGGTGGTTGTCTTAAGGACTATGTTATAGAAATGAGGACATTTCTTGTTGGGTAAGGGAGTATTATGTAGGAAGTGGAATTTAAGAGTTATAATGTTCTATGACTTTAAATAGGATGTGGGATAATATCGCGAGAATGCGCCCCGCGATTTAGATCGCGGGAGAAAATCAATCTGGGCAGTTGTGATAGTACAGGGGAAGAGATGAGATGCACTCTTTAATCTGCTGCAGCCATTCTCTGAATTGTTCAATAAACAAGTTTTGTCATCACCGGAGCTCCTTGTCAGTGTCCTCCCTACAGGGGTGATAACCCAATAAAAGGAACGAAGCCAAGAACCCGCGGAACAGCGCTGGGTAAGAGAATTAAAGATAGAGGATACCACACGCGCGTTACACTAGCAAAATAGGTGAATGAAACATTGAGAAATAAGGAGAAAATGATTAAAACCTGTAAACTACAGTGTATAGCATTGTGTAAAATGTGTTAATGCAGAATCAATTTAAATAATTTACATTTGCAGAGAAATACTGGTGAATAAAATTTCTAAAATAAGATGAACACTGAGGCACAGGTACAGTATTTGGCTTCCAGTCATTATTAACTCATCGAGGTAAGGATATGATGGTGCCTTCTGTCTTTACAGAATGACCCCTCAACGAGGGACAATGGCAGTCAGAAAAACCCTCCAGGAGAGAAATAAAGAGGTGAGGTCATGTTTTATTCAAGAGGAGTAAAAAAAAAAGGAAAGCAAGGGACTGCAAGGAAGGTAAGAAAAAGAGAGGGATGAGTGGCGAGAGAACAAGGAGAGAGGGAAGGAAACATGGAAAGAGGCAGTAGATCAAGATAATGACAGTAGAGACATTATATGTATGTTGGTCATTGTATATTCATAATTTATGTAAGTCAAACTGAAAGATGACTTTTATTAACCGATATTGTATAATTAACATGGAGCCATGTGAATTACTTTTATGATGGATAGATGCAATTTTATGGACTTCAAAAGAAATCAGTGATTCACTGCCACTATAAAGCTTGGAAGAGCCAGGATATTTTGGATGCAGTACCTCAAAAGAGGCGGAGCGCCATTGCGCATTCCCCAATATAGTGGTCCTCCAGCTGCAAAGCAGAGGGCTGCTTCTTTTGAGGATGATCATTGTGGCGACCTGAGGGTGACTGTGCTGTCCGCTGCGCCGGTGGAGCTTCCAGAAGGGCGCACTGGAATGGTACTGCACGAGGGTAGTTCTGACCAGGGCGTTATGCAGGAACTGCGTGTGGCGACGGACCTCGCCCTCCAGGCAACGAAAGTGACTGCACGCTCCCGGGGTCGGGCGATGTCCACCTTGGTGGTCCAGGAACATAATAGACGAACCTGGCAGACATGCGTGATTCCGAAAAGGTCCGGTTTCTCAACGCCCCTGTCTGTTAGGCCGGCCTCTTTGGTGACGCCATCGAGAGCTACACCCAGCAGTTCTCGGTGTCCCAGAAGCAGACGGAGGGCATAAAAAACATCCTGCCCCGGCGACCTGCTGCTGCCTCCACCCAGTCACCAGCTGCAGCACTTCCACCTGCTCGTCACTGAGGGCGTTCCCCTGCATCCGCCTCTGCCCCTGCTAAACCCAAGCAGTAGCCTCCATTGGAGAAGCAGGGTGCCGGACACAAGAGAGGCGCCCAACCTGTCCAGGGTCCCGCTAAGCCGGCCGGCAAGCGCAAGGGGAAGCGGCCCTGAGACGGGCAGCCCAGGGAGAACAGGAGCTGCTCTGAGGGAGATGATGTCCGCAACACTACGGGCCGCCCGAGTCAGGCCAGACCACTCCGCCATGCTGCCTCACCCCAGGTATGTCTGTGGTGCCGTTGGTCCCCCTTGTTCAGTCAGTGGAGGCCTGGTTGCAGCTCCCCAGACCGTCTCACTGGCTCATCCGTACCATCACACTAGGCTACATGATTCAGTTCACTCACCGGCATCCCAAGTACAGGGGGATCCTCTTCACCTCCATGCGAAGCAGCGATGCTCAGGTCTTGCGGTTGGAGATCGATGTCCTACTGCCGAAGGACGCAGTCGAGTCGGTTCCACCAGCCAATATGAAGTCAGGGTTCTACAGCCCCTACTTCATTGTACCCAAGAAAGGGGATGGGTTACGGCCAATCTTAGACCTGCGTGTCCTGATTCGGGCCCTGCACAAGCTCCCGTTCCGGATGTTAACACAGAAACGCATTTTCAAATGCATCCGTCCTCAGGATTGGTTCACAGCGATCGACCTGAAGAATGCCTTCTTTCATGTCTCGATCCTTCCTCGACACAGACCATTCCTATGCTTTTTGTTCGAGGTGAGGACATATCAGTGCATAGTCCTGCCCTTTGGGCTGTCCCTGTTGCCTTGCGTCTTCACGAAAGTCGCGGAGGCAGCCATTGTTCCGCTCCGAATAAGTGGCGTTCGCATCCTCAACTATCTCGACGACTAGCTGGCATGCTGTGCTTTTCATGGATGCCTCTACCACGGGCTGGGGGGGCCACCTACAACAGGCATGCAGTTTCAGGTCTGTGGATGGGACCTCAATTGCATTGGCATATCAATTCCCTCGAGTTGTTAGCAGTACACTTGGTACCGTTGCATGTTCCTTTCTCAGGGGAATGGGCCAAGCTCTTAGGGGAATGTGCCACTGTATGGCACCCACATCCAGACCTCTGGAAACTCCATGTCTGGTCCCTGGACGGGACGCGGAGGTTCTAGGTGGACTACCCCAGGCAGAGGTAGACACCATCTCTTCTGCTAGAGCCCCCTCTACGAGGTTTCTTTTCTGCAAGATGGGTTGGAGCGAAGGTTGTCTCCCTCCACCCTCAAAGTGTACATCACAGCAATAGCGCCGTATCCCGATGCAGTTGAAGGTAAGTCCGTAGGGAAGAAGGACCTAATTGTCAGGTTCCTCTAGATCAGGGTTTCTCAACCTTTTGCCTACTGTGACCCACTTTTTTTTTTGTATGCCAGTCATACGACCCACTATGGCTAGAAATAAATAACATACATTTTAGACCTAGGCTAGTTCATAAAAGTACATGTTATCCTTGGTTTGTTCATGTTAGTTCACAGTAGAGGATGGATACCCGACCCGAGCCCGACGGTAGGCTACTCAATGGGCCGGGCCGGCCTGGGTTCGAACAGATATTTAGAAATGACGTTCGGGTTCGGGTCGGGTTTGGTCACATCAGCGTGATAAGGCATGGACCTTTTAAATTTAAAGCGGATTATTATGTAAGTAGCCAATGGGCCTGTTTAACTTGATGCAATGGTTTGTTTTTGTGATTAAAATGAATGTACATTATTACCCTAACATCCGTCTTTCTGTGTGTGAACATTTTTGTTTATGTCGCTGTGACAACTACACGCAACACGTGCGTACGTATTGCTCGTGGCATCCTTGTCATTCCAGCCAGCAACAGGAGCAATGTTGTTGCCACAGTCCTTTTTCTTCATAAAGCCTTGATTAGCCGAAACTTTGATGGATAGATTATGTAAATAGATCCCATGTTGCAGTTTAACCATACGGGTTGAGAAAAATGGTAAGAGTGACTTTCATTTCAATAAGCATTTCAGTTGTCTTACGTTAATGTTTTGTTCTGTCAGCTTGGGCCATTTTAGTAGACCTTTGCTCATTTCATTTCAGTTGGCTATTTGATTGGGCTCTGTGTAACGTTTGATGCCCCATGTGCGTGCTGATGCGCTGGTCTGTAAACATTTCAGAAAGCCTTCCTACAGTTTAATAAAAGCGGGCTTTCCACACAAACAAATGTAGGCCTACATGTGTCATTAGTATATGTGAAAAAAAAAAAAGATTTTAACTGTCGGGCTAGGACATAATTATCTTAATGCCTGTCGGACGCGGGTCGGGCTCGGACAGAAAAATGCGGACCGATCCGCACTCCACTCTAGTTCACAGTGCATAAACTAATCTCAACAAGATTTTAATAATGCATTAGTAAATATTTAAAGTGCAGTTCATTATTAGCTCATGTTAACTAATGAACCATATTGTAAAGTTTCACCATTAATTCACGAAAACACTTCTTTTTTTTTCAATAATTAGGCAGACTATGAGGCAAACTGATATTTATTTTTACTCACATTAATGTGACATTTGAGACTGCCGCTCTGAAACGATGATATCCAGACGCGGTGGAATTGGGGAAAGGGCCACTCGTAGTTTTGCACTCAAAATAGCTATTGTCAGTCTATTCCTGCTTTTTGTTTTCATTGCAGTCACTGTTGAAAATCCCGACTCACAAAGATAGGTGGTGCTGAATGGCAAGAGAAACTTTGTTGCGCGATCTGCGAGTTCTGGATATTCGTGTCTGGTTTGAATCCAGAAGGAATTCAGATCTCAAGTAAGTAAGTAAGTAAGTAAATCATAGACAGAAAAGTTACTGTATAACAGCAGGTGTATGTGTAAAGATTTTTTAATTTAAAGCCTCACAAATTAAATAAAAAAAGCTAAATACATAAAAAAGTTAAATGTGTGTTAGCCTAGACAAGCATTACTCACTAATTGTTTGCTCTTTTTTCTTATTTATATGAATTAGGGGAGTAACAATTTGTTTTAATAATGATTCGATTTGTATCACGATTTGAGGTTGTCATTGCGATTCAAGGACGATATTGGTTCATTTAGAACGATACGATCCGAAACGATTCAGTGACTTGAAATCGATTCAGTAATTTTTTTAGCCAAAAATTTTAATACGTGCAGGTAAAGTTTCCTAGATTCCTGTTGTTTATTTTAAGGGAACCAGGTAACAATTAATTATGGATATAAAAAAAACAAGTAAACAATGAATGGCAAATGTGTTCACATTTTATTTAAATAAAGTGCAACCAACAGTTTAGGTTGAATTAACAGGAAGTTAACCTTTTCTGCTGTCATTTTCAATAAAAGTACAGTACAACCAACATACTACTGATACTTCTGCATGTTTTTTAAAATAAAAAAAATTACAATATTAATATCAAAAATAAAGTACAACTAACATCTCTTCAGGTTTAATTAACATTATTATTTTTTTAACATAAAAAATAATACAAATATAATATTAATATCAAAAATAAAGTGCAACCTGAACCTGCTACTACTACAAACAGCGAGCGACTTATTTAGAACATCTCCGTCTTTTCTAAAGCCAAAGTGTTTCCAAACTTTCCGCGCACTGGACCGAAATGGTGGCTTGATAATTTCTCACTCGTTGTCTTCTCCTCTGTCATCCACCATGTTATGTTTTGTTTTCTTTGTGCTGCTGCTGGCGTGTGCGGCTGACATTACATATAGGCAAACGGAATAACGTTTAGCGCCTTTATCATTAAAAGTGCTAAGAAAAAACATCCAGATAAAGTCTGACGTGCTTAAATCAAATGCGTTATTTCCTATTATCGATACAATCGATTCATTACCTTTTAAAACGATATTAGATCGATATGTCGTCCGGAAGGGCCAACTTGCCGAGCACAGATCGATGTAGTTGGGTCATAGGAATATAAATCGATACATCGATGTAGTAGATGAATCGTTACACACCTAATATGAATGCATGTAATCAATCTGGCACAACAACTCAGGCGATGTATTACATTACTCAAACGATTCATTGTTTTTAACTGTGAACTGTGAACTGACTGTTGCAGTTAATGCTTAACATTGTAACTTCCTTATCTTTTCAAAATAATCCATGAAACCGTTTGCGATTTGAGGAGTGTGCACTAATACAGAGGTCAAAATTAGAGAGCAATATACAATTTCCTAAATTTCAAGGTCACTGCTTAGTCCTTTATGAAATTATCCTAGCAGGAGCAGTTTTTTAAACATAGTTCACAAGTTAAATATATTCTGAAGTAGAGTATATACAACTTAAATAAGACAATTGAAAAATAACACTAGTCAAAATTAGAGAACACTTTTAGATACCTTCAAGTTTTGGGTGTTAATCTGGCACTTGGAGCTAATTTCTGTAATAATCTGGCAAACACTATTTAACTTAAAGCAAACTTTCCAATTTACACTGACTTTGCAAGATGGCAAGCCACTCTAAGGTGACTGATACCCTACGACACCAGGTTGTCTAGATGAAGGCCAAAGGGATGACCCTTTCAGCTACTGCAAAAGAAGTTGGTCATTCCAAATCTGTAATTTCTAGAATATTGAATCTTTACAAAGACACTAATTCATTCAAGTACCCAAAAAGGTACGCAAGACCAATGCACGAGAGGACAGGTAAATGCGGAGACTTTCAATGTGGAATCAGTTCAACACTGCTGCTGGAATTACTCGCCAGTTCAGAGCTGAACACAGTAAGGATCTGTTTTGCCATGCAGTTGTCGCATTATTCATTCAAAAGAGATCAAGCCCATTCCATGTCAACCAACTCTCTTTATTTTTTCTCTTCTCTCCCCCAAATGCCCCTCCTTATTCTCCCTTTATTCTCCTCCCAGCCCCTCTCTCAGTGCCCTCTTCTCAGTGCCCAAAGAAGTCAGTGAAAGAGGGAGGAGGAAGTGGCATGGTTTTGGGGATGTTTCTGCAGCCGGAGTTGGGCCTATTATACAGCTACATGGCAGAACCTCAGAACCTGTTTATCAGAACCTCCTTCGGCAACATGTGGCTCCTTCACTGCGAGCAACTCCCAATCAGCCAGCAATTTTTATGCAAGACAATGCCCCCATCACACTGCAAAATGGGTAAAGCAGTTCCTTGAATGTGAGAGCATCGAAATAATGAAATGGACAGCCCAGAGTCTGATTTAAATCCCATTGAAAATCTATTTAAAATCATTTACGACAAAGTTATGGCTAAGAAACCAACTACAGTTACCAAACTGTGGAAGAGAATGGAAGAAGAGTGGACCAAGATCACACCGGAACAGTGTGAGTATCTAGTGATGTCCTGTGGCCGCAGATGTGCTGAGCTCTTTCAAAGCAAGGGCCTCTATAACCCCTAATTTTTGACTGCTGTAAGCATCACATTTTAGTTGTAATGTTTTTCTTTGTGCTGCAGTGGTTATTGTTCTCTAATTTTGATCACAGTGTCATCATAAAAAAGATCTGTGCAACTCGGGAGTCGGACCCGGGACAAGATGACAGCTCCAACGAAATTTGACATTTAAGGCTAAACAGGAAGTTTCTGAATAGTTGGTTAACGTAATGTCACTTAGATCTATCTTTATGTACTGTTAGGGTGATGTTAGCGCGAATGCTTTGTGTTTACTTTGTGTAGGTTTGTTCATTAACAGATTGATGTTACACCTAATGCCAATAAAAACTTTTTTTTTCTGTTAATATTGGTTTGTCAGTGATGTGTAACATTATCTATGCATTGTAATAACTGTTACAACACTATTTTTTTTTACAGTAACAGACACCGTTATAAACCATCTAACGTTAGATAATTAAGCTTAACGTTAGTGTTACCACGTCCACATTAACTTTAAAACCAGCGTACACAGTTTGTAATAACACAATAACCACAACCATAAATCTCACGTTTTTAATGAACAATGCAGGATTTATTGAGAATGTCATACATAGAAAGCATGCCGTAATTTAACTTACCCTGTAAACTTTAGCTACAGTTCAACGTGAACTGGTGGAAGGGGTGAAAAGAGTAACAAAATATTCTACTCAAGCAAAAAGCAGTGGCGTAACTTACCAATGATGGGCCCCAGTGCAGGCTATTACGACGGGCCCCTGGGCTGCACAGGGGAGGCTCAGCCTATAGTTAACTTAGCCTAAATGTAATACTTTATGTTAGGTTCCATTTCTAGGCCTATATTAGGATATCTGCTGTTTATTATCACTTATAAATAAAATATGAATGCCTTATTCTGTCACCACAATGCGGTCTCTATAAGAAACTTTCAATTTAATCAGAAATTGTTTAAACAGCTGTCAATAAGTGGATAAATTACTTAACATACTGCTTGCAGGAATATAGTTATCCCTTTCTTCAGTTTACGACACTGAGTGAAGCTTGCTTGAAATGGGCCGAATGAACGATTTGTTGTGGTATCCGATTATAATAAACCTCAACCATGTGTCATGAGAGCCGTTTTTTGCTATCTTCGAGTGTCTTGTTTACCATCAGTAGATTCAACTTGTTGGACAGATGCAAATGTTGGGGGCGTGCATATAAATGATCCCCAACGCTTACGTCATGGTTGGGTTTATGTTGAGAAGCACTTTTTTTTTCTGTGGTGTTTTTGATTCACGAGATTTACATAAGAAATAGGAGGCAATGGTGTTTGAGACTCACAGTATGTGATGTCCATGTACTAAACTTATTATTTCACAATGGCAAGGTTAATTCAATTTTTCATTCTAGGGCACCTTTAATCGTAATAAAGACATGCTTTTATAATCACTGAGTTATTTAGGGGGTTATTACTGCAACCCTCTAGCAGGATTTTGTTTTGTTTATGCATCATTATGATTCCTTAGACAAGCGATTTCAACTATTAAATCTGTATTATATCTTTTAGTTTGATATGTGACTATAAAGTGGCAAAATACACTTTATTCTGTTATTTATTGCTAGCCTAACTTTATTTGGCTAAGTTTAGTTGGTTTTTGTTGGTTTAACTTAAAAAAGTAAGTAACCTGGTTGCCTTAAAATTTTGAGTTTATTGAAATTTAAAATTTGAGTTGATACAATAAAGGAAATTTGTTTAATAATTAGAAACTCAAAATATTATTGTATCTGAACCACATTAAAAATTTGATAAATCATGAAAATAGCACTATTTGGCATGCTTCACTGTGTCATCAGAAATAAAACCCACAATTACCCAATATGCTTACAAAATCTTTTAATAATATTTTAATAAAGGTTGTCGAATCTCAAAAAATGTTCATTGTATTAACTCAAAATTTTAATTTCAATGAACTCAAAATTTTAAGGCAACCAGGTAACTTTTTTTCTAAATAATTTTTTACAGTGTACTGTGTGTGTGTGAAAGAGATATACCCAATAATGTCAGATCGCACATTGTTAAAATGACAATTACGATATTATTGCAGACGCACAGCCCTATGTTAAAAACAAATCTTCAGCATTAGATAAAGGCGCAGTCTGGAACTGTTTTTCTTCGCGGACGTTTTGCTTGAGAGCTAACAAAATATTTAAACTCAAGACAATATTGTCTAATTTACTTGAGAAAAGAAGCCATGTAATAAACGGGATAATACATCCAGACTAGCCTGGATTCCAGCCGAACTTAGCCCCGCCCGCAAAATGTTTAGGTCGGGCAGTTCGGTCTGGCCTTGATCCATAGAGGAGTAATTATCCCCGAACAGAAACTGTTCAGACCAATGAAATCATCAGGGCGGGCTTTAGACGATGACGGACAGATCTTACGATGAACAGAAACGTAATCATTGACATCATCAAAGGGGCTTGGATTATATTTGTTCGAATCCTAAACGTAGAGCTTGTTTGTATATGCATTTACCTTCACAACGGAGAGAAATGTAGCCGCACATTGATCTGCCATTTGTGGGTCTTAAATGCAGAGACTCTCCTCATGTGTTTGCAGTTGCAATGATGATGCATTTAAAAGTTAATGGCCAAACATGTCATTATAAAAGTTCACAATGCTGCTACATGTGAAATATAATGAGGACAACACTAAATAAATATATTTTTTGTCTGGTTAAATATTGATAGTTGGTCACTCAAACCCGTTTATCTAAACTTCTCTACTTAACCGTCGGACTCGCACAGCTGTCATGTTTGTAGTTTTTTAACGCTTTTTATCCGGGTTTGTAGTTCTAATCAAATCCTTGTTCAACTTACAATGGGTTGTGGGCAATATCAGCCGTTAGAGTGCGCATTCATTGATCCGTACTTCAAATTCGGACCGGAAATAGTAAACCATCCGGGTATCTTTGGAATACTCTTTTCAACATACGATTTGGGACATACTAATTCTATTTTCGAATACTATTTAGTGTGGATAGTATGTGAATTGGGATGCAGGAATGGTCTCTACTTATACAATGGCGGATATGACGACAACAGCTTGAGCTCGCTCAGGGCGGGTCTGAGATGAAATGCTGCTGTCAATCAACAGTCGTGGGAGGGGCATCTGACCGCGTGACGTCACAAGGTCGAACGGCTTGATTTGAGACAGGTGAAAACATATAAGGAGATTTTAAAAAAAACACTTGATGGATTTTTAACATTAAACAAAAATGATTTTTATCATGATTGTTATTTTTATCATGAATTTAATGATTTTTATCATTAAACGAAAACAAAACTCAGCCACTGCATCTTCAGCGTTTCAGATTTAGGAACACCAGTGGCTGCTGTGTTCATTATTACACCAGAGAACAGAACACTACAATCACTGCTCCAGCGTATCCACACTGGCGGATATGACGACGACAGCTTGAGCTCGCTCAGGGCGGGTCTGAGATGAAACGCTGCTGTCAATCAACATTCGTGGGAGGGGCATTCGACCGTGTGTCGTCACAAGATCGAACGGCTCGATTTGAGACAGGTGAAAACATAAGGAGATTTAAAAAATTAAAAAATAAAAACACTTGATGGATTTTTATCATAGGATGGTTGTGTACAGGCACTACCAACACACATTTCCATACAATCAGCTTGTAAAAGTGCATGTACCATTATATAACCCCCTAACAAGTTTGGTTGAGTGAGGGAAAAACACAAAAGATATAGTACTACCTTCAAGAAATATCACTTCTTGACATGCAAAATCTTACAAGCAATTGCATTAATCATCAAGTAGCCAAATAACTAATTATTTATACTGAAATACTTTACACCACTGTATGTACATATACTGATTCATGAGCTGATTTTCATGCATTTGCAATTGCTCTGTGTCCTTCAGTGTTCCTATACTGCAAACGCTCTGCCCTTCAGAGTGAGTGGAGATGCTCACTAACGATTCGCCCTATGTCAGACCGCTCATGCAGGAAAACTGAAATCGGTGGGATCAATAAGGTTCAATGGTCTTGTTGCCATGCTGATTTTTTTGTAGGCTGTTGAAACCTTTTTTTTTCTTCTTGCCATCATGTTGGGCTTCTGGTCAAGGTTTGCGATAAGGATGGACAGACATAACACTATGCCTTATTTACATATTTTTTGAATAGGTAGACTCCATTTTTGCATTAAACCCCATCTAAGAGGTGTGCCAGTTATAAGGAAACTATTATGATCAAGTTTATTTCGGGAATACAGTACATGACCTCTTGGCCCATACTTCCACAGAATCACAGTAGCATGGCAGATTCTTTATTCCATGTATATATAGTGGCAATCTTCATGCATACTCCGAATCATGCGACACATCAATACAAACATCACCATTTTTATCGCCATGGACGTGATGTGCTGCACTGCTTCTATAATGTCACTGTGTCATAAGCATTGATAGGTATGGTCTCCTATAGATATAAGTGCTGTATGATATAAAGCTAGCCAAGTGGAAGTTAGGATACGAGTAAAAACGCAAATCCACATGCAAAAAACAATTATTCAAAAAATGTTTCTCATCTCTTTACAGAGGTATTCAAAGTTAAAATTAAAATAAAAGCTAAGTCAGTAAAAATAGGATACTCTCCAAAAGGCATTCATATGTACAATAAATGTCTAGGCTGGGAAATGTATAAAGGAGAATAGCAGCTTCAGAAATCTCCACCTGCTGATAAAAACTGATTCTACCTCATTGTGAAAAGTGAAAAATACCCAAGGGATCGGGTTTATTTCAAATCCAAATGATAACACTGACAATGGTTCCTGAATTTATACAGCAGAATAAATGTAACCATAAGAGTCAAGGTCAGGTCTTGTATGGAAGCAGCTGTGGACCCCATTTTCCTCACCCATCCCACAACATTCATCCTCAGAACATTTAGCATTAAATTCTGCACAAGGACAGGTCAACTGCAGGAAACAATATTGCAACAAACCATCTCTACGCCACATTGGTAAAATATGTGTCCCAAGAACATATAGATAACAGTGAATATAAATGAAAAAGGAGAGAAATATAAACAACAAAACGATAAAGAATTTCAGGACATTACAAAAATGTAACAGCAATGCATTATAGACTTAGATTGCTGTATTATTATGTATTTATTGTTGTTTTACAGTTTATCACCGTTTGTCACCTCATCTGCTGACAAATGCACAGATACCACGGTTTATGGTAATTCAGTATGTCAGTCTATATAACTCAGTTTCATATAATTTAATAGTCCATTGTAAAATTGTTTGAGTTCAGAAGGTGTGACACCCCTATTGTTTTCTTCTTATTAATCCTTTTACCCCTAGCTTAGAGTGTGACATTATAGATACCACCACATAGTAAAATAATTGTCATGTTTTAAATAGAAATAATTCAACATAAAAAGTGCAATTATGATAAATACTAAAACAAGTGGCATTTCAAAATACAGAAAATTTGTTTTTCTGTAACACATCCAAAAATTACCTTGAAAGTATGAGCGACACCTAGTGGTTATGAAGTAAAATATTAATTATTCAATATTTAGACTCTGATCCATTAAAATTCATTGGGGCATATGAATTATGATGATGCAGGTCTTTCCAATATCACCAATTTCCCCATCTACAAAAAAAAGTCCTGCAACACTGCCAGCAAAGATGACACAACAATATTAATCTTGCACAAGATGTTTTGATACAACTGGCAAAATATGCTAATTATTCCATCCTTTTATTCTTTTCATCATTATAATGATAGATGTTGCAGGTCTTTTTTATTCACTAAGCAAGGTGTACATTTTCACAATTTAAAAAAAAAATCCAAACTGATCACACATGTAACTCAGCTAGTCATACTTAAAAAACCTGATCTCATTCTTTCATTAGCCTATACATATTATCAGTCCACATAATCATTGTTACAAAAGATTTTTAATATTTTTAATTTAATATATAATGAGAACATTTGGTTTAATCCCGAAACACAGTATGATCTTTCAATTTATTACTTTTAACAATCAGTTCATTCAAAAGCAAACAATGCAAGATACAAGTTTAAGAGCCATCACTCTGGTTGCAGAAATAATTACATGATACAGGCTACATGTGCCATATTAGAAAATATATTTACATTTCCAATAACTTGCTTAATTTACATAAATCCATAATGTTTGTAATTGTATCTATCTGTGTTATGGAGAAATTATGCATTCAAACGCAGTGAAAAGGGTGTCAAAATGAGGAGAGTAACTGAGTATGAGGAAGACGGGAGATGGTGGAGGGATGCTGAAAAACTGTTGAGAAACATTGGTGAGTTGACTGGGTTTTTACAGGTGCTGGTCATATAATTAGAATATCATCAAAAAGTAGATTTTTTTTTACCAATTCCATTCAAAAAGTGAAACTTGTATATTATATTCATTAATTACACACAGACTGATATATTTCAAAAGTTCATTTCTTTTCATTTAGATAATTATAACTGACAACTAAGGAAAATCCCAAATTCAGTGTCTCAGAAAATTAGAATATTACTTAAGACAAATACAAAAAAATAATTTTTAGAAATCTTGGCCAACTGAAAAGTATGAACATGAAAAGTATGAGCATGTACAGTACTCAATACTTATTTGGGGCTTCTTTTTCCTGAATTACTGCAGCAATGCGGCGTGGCATGGAGTCGATCGGTCTGTGGCACGGTTCAGGTGTTATGAGAGCCCAGGTTGCTCTGATAGTGGCCTTCAGCTCTTCTGCATTGTTGGGTCTGGCATATCGCATCTTCCTCTTCACAATACCCCATAGATTTTTCATGGGGTTAAGGTCAGGTGAGTTTGCTGGCTAATTAGGAACAGGGATACCATGGTCCTTAAACCAGGTACTGGTTTCTTTGGCACTGTGTGCAGGTGCCAAGTCCTGTTGGAAAATTAAATCTGCATCTTCTTAAAGTTGGTCAGCAGCAGGAAGCATGAAGTGCTCTAAAACTTCCTGGTATACGGCTGCGTTGACTTTGGACCTCAGAAAACTCAGTGGACCAACACTAGATGACATGGCACCCCAAACCATCACTGACTGGAAACTTTACACTGGACCTCAGGCAACATGGATTGTGTGCATCTCCTCTCTTCCTCCAGACTCTGGGACCCTGATTTCCAAAGGAAATGCACAATTTACTTTCATCAGAGAACATAACTTTGGACCACTCAGCAACAGTCCAGTCAGTTTTGTCTTTAGCCCAGACGAGATGCTTCTAATGCTGTCTGTTGTTCAAGAGTGGCTTGACACAAGGAATGTGACAGCTGAAACCCATGTCTTGCATACGTCTGTGTGTAGTGGTTCTTGAAGCACTAACTCCAGCTGCAGTCCAATCTTTGTGAATCTCCCCAACATTTTTGAATGGGTTTTGTTTTACAATCCTCTCCAGGGTGCGCATATCCCTATTGCTTGTACGCTTTTTTTTACCACATCTTTTTCTTCCCTTCGCTTCTCTATTAATGTGCTTGGACACAGACCTGTGAACAGCCAGTCTGTTTTGCAATGACCTTTTGTGTCTTGCCCTCTTGTGCAAGGTGTCAATGGTCATCTTTTTTGACAACTGTCAAGTCAGCTTTCTTCCCCATAATTGTGTAGCCTACAGAACTAGACTGAGAGACCATTTAAAGGCCTTTGCAGGTGTTTTGAGTTAATTAGCTGATTAGAGTGTAGCATCAGGTTTGTTCAATATTGAACCTTTTCACAATATTAACATTTTTTGAGATACTGAATTTGAGATTTTCCTTAGTTGTCAGTTATAATGATCAAAATGAAACATAAACATTTGAAATATATCCTTATTGTATTAGCTTATAAGTTAATAAGCTAATACAAGTTTCACTTTTTGAATGGAATTAGTGAAAAAACAAACTTTTTGATGATATTCTAATTATATGACCAGTACCTGTATATAATCCTTCAATTGTGCTGTTCAAGTGGACATGTTGATTACTGATTGCTGACAGGTTGGAATGACATGATGATTGGATAGATCATCGGAAAGTGTTCCTTTCGAAATTTGTTAATAAAACAAGTTTACACTTACAACTAATCAGATAGTAAAGCTGTCCGAGGAGAGGGCTCCGATCTCAGTACTAAGAAACATCACTACTGCGGCAGTGGAGAGAATAGGCAGAAGACCTGAGATCCTGTGGTACCGATGGGATATTGTGGTGAGAATAGGCAGAAGACCTGAGCTCCTGTGGGAGCCAGTTGAACATTACTGCTGCAGCAGTGGAGAAACTTCCCATAGAAACTGAGCTTCTGCAGGAGCCAGAGGAACATACCTGTTGCTGCAGTGGAAACAATAGCCAGAAGACCTGAGCTCCTGGGAGCCGATGGAAAATTGCTGCAGCAGTGGAGAAATTTCCCATAGAAACTGTGCTCCTGCGGGAAAAGAGGGAACATCACTGCTGTGGCAGTGGAGAAATTTCCCATAGAAACTGAGCTCCTGTAGGAGCATGAGGGAACATATCTGCCACGGCAGTGGAGGGAATTTTGCCAAAAAGCTGAGCTCCTACAGGAGCATGGATATAACATTTTCCCTTTGCATTCAATTGTTTACCAGACACTTTTATACAAAGTGACTTACAAATGAGGAGCGCAATAGAAGCAACTAAACAACAAGGGCAACAGCCTGCAGGTGCTGTGAAAAGTCTTAGTTAATTGAGCATAGTACACATAATACAGTACGCATACACTTTTTAAATAAACAAACATAAAATTGAACTGGATAGTTAAGTGCTAATCTTTATTGGTCAGGTGCTGCTGGAAAGATGCGTCTTAAGATGTTTTTTGAAAATGTCTACATACCCGGCTGCTCTAATTAATATAGGCAGGTCATTCCACCAGGTGGGAATGGTCAAGGAAAAGGTCTGTGAGAGTAATTTCATGCCTCTTTGGGGGGAACCATGAGGCGACGTTCACTTGCAGAACGCAAGCTTCTGGAGGATGTGTAAGTCTGAAAAAGCGAGTTTTATGTAAATTGGTGCAGAGCTTATGGCTGCTTTGGCTGAATTTGATGCAAGCAGTTATGTCTTTGCAAGATTGAGTTGAAGGTGATGCTCCTTCATCCAGCCAGAAATGTCTGTCAGACAGGCAGTGATACAAACACCAACTGCAGGATCATCTGGTTGAAATGAGAAGTAGAGTTGAGTTTCATAGCAGTAATAGGAAAAGCCTGAATGACAGATCCTAATGATGACATGTAGATGAAGAAAAGAATACTTTATCCAACCTGGGATTACTCAATCAAAATTCCATACTTCAAAACTGCATAGAAACCCTTAACAGTTTATTTTCACCAGTTATATTACATTACTAGCCAATTTCTGTTTGTTTTAAATCAAACACAGACAAAGTGGAATGGTAAGATTAATTTGAATGCATTAGTGAGAATGATTGCACATATTAAATTGTCCTATCAGTCTGTGTGTTGTCCCTTTACCAACAGTGAATCTGTATGTTTATATTTTTTAAACTGAAATACATGCTATATGACTTTAAAAATATTTTTTGGTTTGTTGATAAATTGCAGGACAGCATTGACAATAAATTCTTAATGATTCGGTGTGCCACTATGTGTGCAATCTGTTTGTAATGTGCAAGATACTGTTTGTGTGTTACAGGAAAGCAGCACGTTCATATAGAACTGCAAATCACTTGTACAGACGCAGTTTTAAAATGGATATTCCCCTGATCAAAATTGAGTATAATTGATGGCATAAACTGTGCTCGTGACTGAAAGTGATTCAACCAGGGACAGAAAACGAGAAGGATTTGAGGTTTTTGCTCTTACATGGTTGAGCCGACATGGGTGGAAAGTGAGAGCCGGTCAGGATTGATTCTGTGTGGCGCGGCCTGCCGAGGGCCTGCTGCAGTGGCCTGTTCCTTCGGAGGAAGAAGGCGGCAGTGCCTGAGCTTGGTTCTTAACAGGCTTTTTCCATTCTTTATGGTAAAAATGATTGAATGGGCAATCTTTTATTGGTCTTTAGATGTAAAGAAAGAAGCAGAAGGAGATAGCAGATGTTTTGCCCGTGGTGGCCTCTGCGTGCTAGGACCCATTTGTTTGTCCTGACGCTCGCAAGATAACGGCAGAGGATTGCGGCAAAGATACCCCAAAGAAAAAAGATCATTCATCGGACGAGAAGAGCTCGATTTCATACATGTTGGGAAGTTTGGGCGAAATGCTGAAAAACTCTCGAGGAACATTGCTGAGTTGACTGAGTATTTATATATATGTCACATGCCTGTCCTGTCTTGTGTGCACATGTGGGTTTTGTCAGTATGGCCATTTGTGCTTTTGTCATTGTCTGATCTTTCCCCCCTTGTTATCTAATTAGTGTTTCATTTCTCCCACCTGTGTTCCCTCGGGCCCTGCCTCATTTGTTCCCTTTTATAAGCTCCAGGTGTTTGTCAGTCTTTGTCAGATCATTGTACTGTCTATGTGTCCCGGTTTCCCCGTGACCCCTTCTGGTATGTGTTTTGTATGTTATTATTCTGTTTATGTGTTTTTCCCCCTTGTGGGTTTTTGCTTAAAGTTTGTTATATTTGTTAATAAATATCTCCTTTTTGCACTTGAATCCTCGCACCAGTTTTTCTTTGAATCTACTGTAACAATATAATCCTCCACTTGTGCTGATTTGGTAGACATGTTGATTAGTGATTGCTGACAGCTGGTTGGAATGACATTATGATTTAATAGATAATTTGAATGTGTCCCTCTCAAACTTTGTTAATAAAACATCATTAGGTGTTGCAGAGCCTGCAGCTCTGCAAAAGAGATGCCATGTGCCAATGCCCAAGAGGATGTAACACTCACACATCCATTATCCAGTGGCCAATCTCTGCTTGGAAACACCCTTTTCCTTCTGCTGACCTCCAAAGCAGACAAAGAGCTGTTCAGAGCTTCTGATGCTCTATGTGCGGTCCACATAAACGTGCTGGGCACAAATGGGACACAGCAATACAAAGGCTTGCAAGTTCACCACCTGGTAACGAAAAGGGAATCAAGGCACGATTCGCTGACTGAAAATGCCTGCAGGCTTTTACTGAAAGTGTGTGGTTTCTTCCATAGAGAATAGAATGGTGGGAATTTGGCTAGGACACCAGGGTTACACCCCTAATGTGTCATGGTGCCATGGGATTTTTATTGACTACAGAGAGTCAGGACCTCGGTTTAATGTCTCATCTGAAGGATAGTGCTTGTTACTGTATAGTGTCCCCCTCACTACTGGGGTGTTAGGACCCACACAGACCACAGGGTTAGCGCCCCCTGCTGGCCTCACTAACGACTCTTCCAGCAGCTACCTGATTTTCCCAGTTGGTCTCCCATCCAGGGACTGACCAGGCTTAACCCTAGCCTGACAAGCCAGACCCACATCAAGATGTTTGGTCTGGAAATTCACCATTGACAGGGCTCAATCCAAGGGGTGGGATAAACCGTTGTCTTTCAAACTCCCGCTGCACACAATTGGATAGCGCTACAACCGACCAGAGCAACGAAGGTGAAGCAGAGCTAGTTGACAGATTGAACTTTCGCCGTATCAGGTCGGCAAAACTCAGAACACATCTTCCCTTCCTAATCACTGAATGACTTCAGTGCCGTTCTTTGTTCTTTTCTCAGAGAAAAGCTTAACTCAAAGTCTTCGAGTCGCTGTCAAAGCTGATTCGAAAGACCGCCGTTCGCCAGTGTTTCCTAGTAACCGCAACTTGGCCGTCATTATGTTAAGCCCCGCCCACCAACTCTATACACGATGTGATTGGCCCAACCAGAGTTTGGTGTTTACAGCTCAGAAGTGTATTGAGAGTTGCTAGACGCAGGGCCGGCGCTCCGCGCACGCACATCACGCACTGCGCTTAGGGCACCAAGTGCTTGGGGGGGGGCACCAAAAAATCTGGGTCGTGAAAAAATCATCACAATAGGCTAGCCTACTAGTATAAATAACACATAAAATATTTCTAAAAGCATGTTAATATACAAATGCAATACAAAAGTAATATAGGCTGTTATGAAGGACTGTCATGTGTACATAATAATGTATCAGATTGTTTAAAATCATAGTTTAACGCGAACTGAAAGTATTAGTAGCATAGATCCTTATCTATCGCAATCGTGCATAGACAATTCTAATGGAGAACGACTATTCCTCTGTACTATAATTATTATAAGACATGTTTACATATATTTACCATGAGTGCTATATTCTTTGTTGTACATTCGCGAGCTAAATGTGTATGCCGTAAATGCACCGTTGTGTTGTTTACATAAAGGCAGCCGGAATGGCGCTAATGACGTTACGGCCGGGAGTTCGAGCCCCGCTCAGAACAGGATTCTTACATGATGATAAAATAAGCCTACATGACAATTTATAGGCTAGTAAGTGCGGATTTCATTTCTTGTGTAACAGTTTAGTACTTTGTACTGTTATTTGTCCATTGTTATCATAATTACACATCATTTATGTGTACTGCTATTGGCATCCTTTTGTATATTGTTATTTACCAATTTGTATGTATATTTTCAGAACCACAAACTTGCCCCGACTTATGGTGGAGAATAAATGTTACAGAAGAAACATCAGAGTCCTTATTGCATTCTAACTGGATGTGCCATAGTGATTGCAACCAATTACAACCAGACAATTTAAGTACTTCAAAACATAGGCCTAGACCAAATTAGTCGAGAAAAAGGTGAATCTCTGTGCCAGACTCCCTCTGGTTTTCAGTAGAATCCCTGAATATTTTGTCTTGTGGTTATCAATGGGGACGTGGCTCAGAAACTGTCATATGATGACCTGATAGCTGATTTTGCAGCTAGGAAATGTAGACGTGTGCCTCTGTAGGGCCTCTGACAACTGATGGTAGTGAAAATGTTTAATATAGTTCTATAGAATAGCAGAATGGACTCTTTATAGAGATGTAGTCCCTCTGTTGAGTAATTTGTACTGTGCAGTTATGCATGGTTATTAGCAGTTTAAAACGTGCACTTTAAAATTCATACTTTATAAAATTCATAGACTTATTCTATTTACACAAAACTTTTTTTTTGCACTTTTAACTTTCTGTGTTTACATTGTTCAGTTTCAATTATTCATTTGCAGCAGTTATTTTGGAAGTAAAGAGAACCTAAATAAGAAATTCTGAATGGTAGTTATTTCTTTGGTGGGTGGGTGTTTGTTTGGGGAGGGGAGGATAGGGTAGGGTGGGTTGGGTGGTGGGGTGTTGGGGGGGGGGGGGGGCACCGCCAAGCATTTGTGCTTAGGGCACCCAAATGGCTAGCACCGGCCCTGGCTAGACGACATTCGTGGCAGATTAGATTTGCTGCTGCTAGGGTGGGTCTAGATTTCTAGGCTAGCTTAACCCTGCTAAGTGGGAAACCAGTCTTGGGCTACAGGGTGATATGGCTGCTGGTGATATGTCCCTTATTTCATGTATTATACTAACACGATTGAAAACATGAAAGGTAAAAAAAGTTAATTGTTAATCTGTTGTGATATTAGTACTGTTTAGAAAATTTACCACTTGCTTGTGAAAACTGTGCCAAAACTGTAATGCTTAATCACAATTGCTGCTCAGCTTTATTAAATGTTTAGTCCTATTTAAGTTCAGTGCTGAACTTTTTTTCTTTGTATGTTTGTGACGCCTTTATAGCTACTTCTTGACCTAAGCATATGTATTCTTAAAGTAAATTTGGTAAATTTTTATTCTTGACCACTGTTTGGTTCAGTTCTGCCAGAAAGGCCTGAGAGTTTTGTCACCAGACCAAGCTCAATATAAAATTGAACATTGGTCTGGGGAGTCTGCTCTGTATTTTCTACTACAAAAGAGGTGTGAACAATGAGTATTATTTGAATGACTCTGTACGCAGTGGATATAGTCCTTCAACCAATCCGACCACAAGAGGTGTGATCCACACAGGCTTTGGTGTGATCAGCTGTGACAGGTGTGATCCATCTTTTCTGTCATTGTGTTAACCCCAAGTCTGCGATTGGTTCACGCAAAAGTGTAACAGAGGCTACGTCTACACTAATCCGAATAAATTTATAAAACTGATTTTTCGTCTAAAAACGCTCCGTGTCCACACTATCATTTTCAATCGTTTTCCAAAAAATGTTCATCTACACTGAAACGTCTGAAAACGCTTACATGCCCGTACTGAGCATGAGCAAATCCCAGACGCTTCGACTTGCGTCGTTTCCGCTACTTGTTTATTTACTCTTTGAAAAATGGGCCGACAGTGAGGTGGAGTTGTTGCTGCGAGTAACACATGAATATAAAGTGTGAATTGGTCATATGACTGCATCACATGGCTAAAAATGCGTTATTATATTAAAAAAAGCCTCTGTTTTCACAGTCAACGTTTTCAAATTTATCCGCTTTGGAGAGCATTTTCAAAACGATACGTTTTCATTGACTTAAAAAACTGTCTCAGTGTGGACGGAAGGCCAAAACGGAGAGAAATATATACGTTTTCAAATGATAACGTATTAGTGTGGACATGGCCAGAAGCAGTAGAAATGAATGTACAGGTACAGACTGAGTTGTAGGGCGAAATCAAATAGTCAGCAGATCAGGCTGGGTTTACCCAGTCTACTGAGAGTTAGTTCCTTATTCTAAAACCTTGAGATCAACACTGCTATCTTAATCAAACATTCAAAAAAATATACCTAACCATTTCAAGTCGGCATGAAATTAAAATTCATTCTATCTATTTTCTAAATACATAAATTAGATTTTGTGAACAATTAATCCATGTTGTCCATGTTTTTTGTTTTGTATTATTTTGTTTGTTTTTGTACCTTGTAATGTTTAATCAAAATGCCATGACGTCCAGTATGCATTTAATCCA
Organism: Pseudorasbora parva; assembly: GCF_024679245.1. Classification (NCBI taxonomy): domain Eukaryota; kingdom Metazoa; phylum Chordata; class Actinopteri; order Cypriniformes; family Gobionidae; genus Pseudorasbora; species Pseudorasbora parva. The sequence continues at coordinate 18,400,145 of NC_090192.1, forward strand.
CTCAAACCCTGTCCCTGCAAGCTCACATTCCTCTGCCTCCCCTTCTGTGTGCAACGTCAACATCTCGAAATACAATCAACAACTGATGGATAGATTCAAGAGCCTGTTCTAAATGTTTCTTATATTCACCTCTTTTTTTACAATATTAATGAAGACCTGTCACTTCTTCCATTTCACTGCGACTTAAAAAAATTGTGCAAACAATGTATACATCTAAAACAACACTAAAAAGCACTGTTAAATATACATTACATGATCCATTATGTAAGATTGGGATTGTCACCTTGACGAATAATGACCAGATTGTTTGTTTTGTTGTGATTTGAAATAAGAATAATGCTTACTCATCAATGTTGAAAGAAAGTTTCTACGATGAAAGAAAATTCTACCAATATGTTTCTGCACAAATAATTAAACATGACTTCAAAAAATGCAACACATGAAGCAGCTGACTAACACTTCTTGCTTACTTCAAAATGTTATAGCTTTGAAATGAATTATCCATTCACTCTTTTAAATAATCCACTCTTTGTGTTTGTTTTAGCTCAGTCACACAAGATAAGTTCTTGTTTGATTGTCACCAATAAGCCATGGAATTCTGAATGTTTTCCGGCTTAACCAAGCTGTGAGAATGTTGACACTGAATTGAGCCCTGCTCTTTGATGCTGTTTAATAATCTGTGACAAATGTGGTTACAGCAATACAAGCTTTGCTCACAGTCAACAACACTGGACCTCACTGACTTTTTTGCATGAAATTTATTTTATTAATACGGAGACATTTTGTATTCCACAGAAAAAAAGACATTAAGGTAAGTAAATGATAACAGATTTTTAATTTTGGGCTGAAAAATCCCTTTAACAAATGAAAAAACAAAAGACAGAACTCTCCCATCTTTCCTCACTGATATGAGTCTTAGTGCCATTTAAACCTTCTGTCTTGCACTAAATGCGCTCTTACGTATAGAAGGTGGTCTCCTCAATCACCACCAATGTGCAGCATCCACTCGGATAATGGCAGCCATAGTGTGCCAGAACTCTCACCACACACCAGCTTATTGGTGGAGGGAAGCTGAAGTGATGAAACCAATCAGTATATGGGGGGATTAGGAGGCCATGAGGCCAATGGACAAATTTGCCCATTATGAGGACATTTTAATGACCACAGAGAGTTAGGACCTGGATTTAATGTCTCAACCGAAGGACATGCTTTTTAACAGCATATTGTCCCCATCACTGGAGTGTTAGGACCCACACAGGGTGAGCACCCCCTGCTGGTTCAGGTCACAATAAGTCTCTTGTGCCTGATTATTGTGACCTTCAACAGACAAAATACTTGCCTCCATGGGGGCTTACATGGAGAGTCTGGTAATGGAAACCAGTCGACTTGAGATATATATATATATATATATATATATATATATATATATATATATATATATATATATATATATATATATATATATATATATATATATATATATATATATATATATATATATATATATATATGACTATCATCTGTAAAAAATGTGGTTGTTTTTTGTTGCTTTAAAAAGTAAGTAACCTGGTTGCCTTAATATTTTGAGTTTATTGAAATTAAAAATTTGAGTTGATACAATGAAGGAAATTTGTTTAATAAATAGAAACTAAAAATATTTTTGTATCTGAACCACATAAAAAATTTGATAAATCATGAAAATAGCACTATTTGGCATGTTTCACTGCGTCATCAGAAATAAAACACACACAATTACCCAATATGCTTACAAAATCTTTTAATAATATTTTAATAAAGGTTGTCGAATCTCAAAAAATTGTCATTGTATTAACTCAAAATTTTAATTTCAATGAACTCAAAATTTTAAGGCAACCAGGTAACTTTTTTTCTAAATAATTTTTTACAGTGTGTCTTTTTGTTTCATTGTTATTCTGCGCTTAGGGGAGTTATGTTACCAGTGGTTGCAAAAAAGCAAGACATCATTGCCACACTAAGCAGTTACAGTGTCTCTTGTATTGCACTGTAGATGTAATAACACATGCTTGTGTAATATCTTTTCAGGGCTGAAACTATATTCTGTAGATGATATAAACTTTTCTGAAGCATGACTTTAGAAAACATCTTAAAATAACACAAATCAATAAGTCATGAATGCATTCATTATTAAAATAAAGTATGTGTGACTGCAGCATTGACAAATGATGTTCTTGTTGTTTTGAACAGAGATCTACTTAAAGGGGTACTTCAGCGCTGGAAAGCACGATCATTTGATTATACTCCAGGGTTTCTAGTGATACAAAGCCATATGCTAATCGCTGAAGTAACCCTTTTAAACCTTCGCCATAGACCTGAAACAATGTAAAAAGTGTGGAAAGAATGCAAGCATCTACTTTGTTATCTTACAATGTCTTTGTACAATTAAAGATGCAGTCTACAATAAAGGCAACACTTATGTCAGAAATAGCTAAATAAAATCTATAACATGGTCTGTAACAACATAAATAAATGTTGTTGGTTTTTTGTTTTGTTTTATGATGACTGCATACACCTATAGCAGACTCTTCACTTTTTAAGAGTCTAAATGAAGTTTAAAGGAAGTGCATGTAAGATTGTGGCCAAAACTGGTACTGCAATCACTTGACTGACAAATGACTGTAGATCGGTGTATCTCCCCCTCCCCCCTGACTCGAGGTTGCCAGGCTGCAGGATCCAGCAGGAACGTTTGTAGCTGCAGCTCGGGTAACTAGAGCAGAGCTGGCAACCCGGATGCCGAAACACTACTGAATTCATGATTAGTTGAACACGTTTGCGTGCTTCTAGTTAACACAGAAACTGACGGCGGCGGTCTTTCGAATCAGCTCTGACCCATAGACAGTAGAAGAAATGGACTGAGCTATCCCATTGACGTCAACGGCGGAATGTGATGTCAATAGGAGCACTCACTTCCTGATGGCTGAGCGAACTGCGCAGGCTCAGACTGAGCTTGACGACGTAGATGTGACGTGAGCCTCCTGTCTGACAGCTGTAGGTCTTCTAGTAGTTGTGGAAAGTGAAAGCTGAATCACGTTGTTTAAATATTTTCTCCCGTTGCTTTTGGCTCACTATGGGCTTCTCCCCATTCTTCCCCATTGACTTTATCAGACTTTATGTTTTCACGTCCCCCCGACTGTCTCATAGACAGTAAAAGATTGCTTGCGAGCGTCTCCTCAGGTCTATACGGTAATTTCTCAACTGTGCGACAGAGTCGCGTTGGTTATGACGCAATCGTTAGCCTATTTTTACAAAAACAGCTTCTGCGGGGCGATAGTGTAAGATACAAGGTAACGGAGCCTTTTATGCATTGTCGTGTTTCTTTAGAAATAAACAATGGACAAATGGAGTCTTAAAACGTCTCAGATGTAAAGTTATTCACTGTCAAAGTGACTCAAAAATGAATGGGAGTCAATGGGATGCTAACAGCAGGTGATGGCTTGGTTAGCAATGGCAGCCCCTAGGGGTGGAACGCTTTCCGAGCTCTAGATTATCCCCTTGCTCTGACCGCGACTCCGGAAGACTTGGAGTTAAGCTTTTCTCTGAGAAAAGAACAAAGAACGGCACTGAAGTCATTCTTAAAAAGGGAAGATGTGTTCGGAGTTTAGTCGACCGGATACGGCGAATGTTTAATCTATCAGCGAGCTCTGCTTCACCTTCGTTGCTCTGGTTGGTGTAGCGCTATCCTATCGCGTGCAGAGGGAGTTTGAAAAACAACCGTTTATCCCGCCCCTCGGATTGAGCTGTCTATGGTGAGTTTCCAGACCAAACATCTTGATGTGGGTCTGGCTTGTCAGGCTACTTTCTTTATATAGCACTTTTACAATCACGATTGTGTCAAAGCAGCTTCACAGTGTCAAACAGAACAATACTGTACAGTTGTTCTGGAGAAAACAGTGATGTTATCAGCTTATTTTAATTTATCATATAGCGACAATGTTGGCATATCAGTATTATAGTTTATAGAATTAAATAAAACCTAATTCATAAATGTAATTTGTATAGTTAGTTGAATAACTTTGATCATAATTTTAGTGTCCCCAACTGAGCAAGCCAATTAAGCCAAAGGCAAAAATGTTTGTGTGTGTGTGTGTGTGTGTGTGTGTGTGTGTTAAACCCTAGGTTATTATGGGCACATTCCTTGGTCCCCATGAGGAAAACAGCTTATAAAACATACTAAATGGTATTTTTTGAAAATGTAAAAGGGATGTGGGCTGTGTTTAGGAGTTAGGATTTCTTATAGGAAGTGGGAATTGTGGAGAATTGGATTCCTATTCCTTATTCAGTTCTGTATAGGGTGGTCCAACTGAAGATATCCTTGCTTTTTTTGACACTAACAAATTTTCCATCCACACATCAGAAATCTCATCATCACTGAGTGATGCAAAAGATCTTGCTTTGAATTTAAAAACGGAAGAGGGCGAGTTATTTTATTAGAACATCGTCAGTGAGTGTAGCAGTTTGGTTTTCCTCCTACTCTCAGCCTACAGTATTGTTTATGCATAATACCTGGTTTGACAACATCAGTATTCCCATGAATTGGCTAGCCTACACTCTAGACATAGACTGTCTAAAATGGACATTTGAAGAAGTCTTTAAAACCGGGTTGTCTACAATTAATCAAGACTAGGCCTTACGTTACTTAAGTAAACTTAGCTTAAGGGAACGTCTTGTCAGCTTTGAAATACAATAGGATACATAGGCTGCAGTAATTTAGCAATATTAGCCTATGCTAAATGTAAGTAGGCGGCTCTGAGACATGACGTTTCAGCAGAGGGAGTGGATGCATTTTCCTTAGTGACGTCGCATACCGGCTGTTTGACTCGGAAACAGCCATAGAGAGTGTAAAGAAGAAATGACCGACAGTGACCTCGTATAAGATGATGAAGACCTATCTATTGTCTTCACAGCTTTACAACACATCAGCATTTATGTAGAATTCTGACAAAACAACTGTACAGTTTGAAGCGCCTTCGAAACGTCGAGTCGTCACGCATCTGTCTTCCGAACGTTTACATTTGCTACGTAAATAATGGAAAATGCTGAAACATCCGATCAAAACGGGACAACGCACTACACGAACGGTTTAGTAAACGGATTTCACCCCCCGCAGTCCGGTAACGGGGACTCTATTTCGTCTAACGGAGGTGGTCTGGCTGCTAGTGACAGTAGCGGTGGCCATAATGGTATTGAAAATTTCCACCATCTTCATCAGGATGTACACAACAATGGTTCGCCTGCGAAGCGCTGCAGACTCAGAAGACGCATGGATTCGGGGAAGAAGAACAGACCGCGTAAGTCGGGCTTTGCAGCTTTTCATAAATATTTTAAATTGCAACTTAAACTGAAAATGACAATTAACACTACACAGGCCTACAGTAAATATGAATTTTAGGTTTGGTTTATTTAAACACAAATCTAATGTAACGTTACGCAAATAAAAAACGATTCCATGGCATAAAACTTGAATTTCCTTTATTTGTTTTAATTTAATTTAATCGACGCATTATTTTTTTTCTTATTGTCATGATGATAAATAAATGTTATCTCACTGTACGTTAAAATGGCCATTTTATTTTCTGACTATTTGAGCGATGCAGCCTTTTTTGCATTACGTTTTATTCATTTGTGTCAAGATCTTGAAGGATGATAATAGCCTATTTGGTGTCATAAATTCCCGGAAGCAATGAACCATTTTTAGTTTTATTTTGTGTTTTATTCAACTGTTCTTCTCAATTAAAAAACAAACCAAGAAGAGGTTTATTTAAAAGCAATAACATAAAACTGTAAACACATTTCAAACATGCCTGTATTAAGAGGTTTATTTGTTTTTAAAGACCGGGTTATTTAGGGTTGTTAAATCAATGTGATGTTCGCTGTGCGGATTTCATTGGCCAGATCAGAACCAGGGGGTGTGGACAAAACACGCCAGATATGAAGGGCATGCTGATCATCCAATGAGAGGGAAGTATCACACAACTGGGTGGACCTTGCAGACTTTACAGTTCTTGTTAAATTAACATAAAAAGTCAACAGTTCACCTGCCAGCTGACAAGAACACGATTATTCTTCTGACAGCTGCATTTGAATGATATATTTTCATATATGGAATAGATCGCTGCGTGCTTTGCTGTCTGCATCCTGTCTGTCTCACCTAAAAGTATGAAACTAATTGTGAAGAAGGCAGGTAATGTCTTGCATAATATTATTTAATCAATGAAATCAGTACACAACAGTACAAAAAATAAATAAATATTTTTTAAGTATTTTTTGTTAGAATTTATTGCTCTGCATCTTTTTGATATCTACTGTCAAACCTACTAAACAAGCAGTAAATGTATCTATAACTAGTATAAGTATAGTTATTTGTTGTTGATATTCAATAGTGTTTTTGAAATATGTTTTCTGTAAACATCACTTTTTGTGGACAAACTGCTGTAATGTCACTGTGTTCTTGGTGACTTTAGAGTACTTTGCTCCCTGAGAAAAGGGACACACACCTTTCACCCACATGTACGTCTGCCAGCTACATTATCATCTCTGATCTAAACAGAGACTGCCTTAACTAATCAATGACATAAGAAACTGCTTTCTCTCAAACACTGCAAAGCTCTTTCAATGGTTCACTAAAGTTACTATGCGAAATTCTGTAGTAATTTGAGTAAGGTAAGTCTAAAGATTTTAAAGATTATTCTAGAAAGATTGTGTGATATGTGTGACTTTTATTTTTAAGATGTTTCTCTGAATCACTAATGTAATCTTTTTGAAACTGCTGTTACCATGGCAACAAAAGGCCCCACAAGCCACAGTGTGAATAGACCGAAATACTAAAAATAATATATTATAAATTTATATATATATTTATATATTTATTTTTTCTGCCAAAGCAGTCATAGTAATTTGCAATCAGAAAATATTCATTAATATGCTATTTCAAATAAAATCTTAAAAACATTGATTTAAGGATTACCAATAATGCACTTCACTTTACATCACTTTTTGAGTCCCATTTCACACCAATTGATACCACACACAAAAACATTTAGGTTATGCTTGTTAGGAAAGAATATTGAAATTACCCTTTCTAAAACGTGTGTTTTTGTTTCAGCCTTTCCATGGTTTGGAATGGATATCGGAGGCACCCTGGTAAAGCTGGTTTACTTTGAGCCCAAGGACATAGCTGCTGAAGAAGAACAAGAGGAAGTGGAGAGCCTGAAGAGCATCCGCCGCTACCTGACCTCCAACGTGGCCTATGGAAACACGGGCATCCGTGACGTTCACCTGGAGTTGAAGAACCTAACCATGTGTGGCCGCAAAGGCAACCTGCACTTCATTCGGTTCCCCACTCAAGACATGCACCGCTTCATCCAAATGGGCAGAGACAAGAACTTCTCCAGCCTGCACACCACGCTGTGCGCCACGGGTGGGGGCGCATACAAGTTTGAGGAAGACTTCAGAACGGTACATGACCCACAGAGAAATGGCAACATGATAAAGGGTTTTATTCGCAAAAGATTTAATGAGAAAAATATGTTGATCCATTCCAGGCTAGTGTTTGATTGACATAATGGATGGTTATCCACTTATCCTATAACTGTTATCAGGACACGAAATTGCTTACATCAGATATGCCTTCTCACGTTTTTGATTGTGTATTTATTTCTTCCCACAGGTGGCTGATTTGGAGCTGCAGAAGCTGGATGAACTGGACTGTCTTATTCAAGGTCTGCTTTACGTTGACTCGGTCGGGTTCAATGGTCATCCCGAGTGTTATTTTTTCCAAAATCCCTCTGACCCTGAAAACTGTGTCAAGAGGCCATTTAGCCTGGAGAACCCCTTCCCTATGTTGCTGGTAAACATTGGCTCGGGGGTTAGCATCCTGGCCGTCTACTCCAAGGATGATTACAAACGGGTCACGGGCACTAGGTGAATTCCTGCATCATCTATTTCTTGTAGCTAAGTAAACATGTTTATTTCAGATTTATGTCATTTGTCCTTGCTTTTATACATGCCATGCATAAGTATGGAAGGAACATCTGGCTTCTACAGCAGCAGATATCTTACTTCCTGACTTGATTGTACTTCCTGACCTGATGACATTTATCAGATATGTTACTACAGAAGCATAGATAAACCGCTATCCATCAGATTTATTCGTGCAAAAAAACCAAAGTACAAAAAAAATGTTTTATTCTTTTTTAAAAAAATTTTTTAGTTCACCCAAAAATTATACAAATGTAAATTTTCTCACCCTCTTGTCATTCAAACCTGTAAGACTTTTGTACATATCCCAAACACAAATAGAGATCTTTTTGATGAAATCTGAGAGGTTTCTGTCCCTCTGTTTACTATCACTATCAGCTATCACTTAGCCTGACAAGCCAGACCTATATCAAGATTTTGGGTCTAGAAACACACCATTGGCAGCGCTCAATCAGAGAGACAGGATAAACGGTTGTCTTTCAAAGTCCCTCGGCATGCAATAAGATAGCGCTTCAACCAACCAGAGCAACAGTGAAACAACGATAAACTGATTGAATTTAGGCTTTTATACACGCATAAAAATTGATCAGCGAACATAAACAGAACTTCACTCGAACTTGCTTGACGTGCAAGAACAAACTTCATTGGTTCTCGCACGTCGTCCAAGCATCATTGAGCTTCCGTTTACCACAACTGACGTGTGTGTTGATGAATGTTTTTATTTGAATAAAAGCCTAAATTCAATCTGTTAAACATATAAATAGATTGTGTCTCTTCTGAAAATTTGGACTAAACCACTCAATTCATATGGATACGTTTACAATATCTTTATGATTTTTTTGAATCACAAATTGTTGCATAGCTGTCAGTGGAGGGAAAGAAATCTTTCAGATTTCATAGAAAATATCTTACTTTGTGTTCCGAAGATGACCAAAAGTCTTATGGAACGACATGAGGGTGAGTAAATGATGACAGAATTTTCATTTTTGGGTGGAAACTATCCCTTTAAATTGTGGCCATGTTTTACAGATTTTTTCCATTGTTTTATCTAAATTTGTTTTAACAATTTAACTCAAAGGGAATTATTTATAAATCATGGACATGAATAATACGTTTTGGGAACAAAACCTTATTTTGTGGCCACAAAATTAGATTCAGATTTAATTTTGTTGTCATTACACATGTACAAGTAAAATGCAATGAAATGAGTTTGGAGCAAGCCTCCGAGCAGCAGCTATTTAAAGCGCTGCCACACGTGCTCCAGAAAAAGTGGAATAATACAATACAAGTGGAACAATATCAAATGACACAAAAAAAATATTTATGTTTGAACCACAGATGGCGATAAAGAGTCTAAAGTTCTATAGTGCAGCATGAACTGTAAAATAAAAATGATGAATGAAAAATAATTTATGATAAAGTTTTTTGTTGTTGTCATTTTGTAATGAAAATGTTTATATTTGTTGTAAAAACAAGATTTTGAATGAAACTACCTAAAGCAATGCAACATTCTTTAAATACACTGACATTCATTTGTTCAATGGTTGTGATTCAGTTTAGGAGGTGGTACGTTTCTAGGCCTGTGTTGCTTGCTGACTGGCTGTGACACATTTGAGGAGGCCTTAGAGATGGCAACTAAAGGGGACAGCACAAATGTGGACAAACTAGTGAAGGACATTTACGGTGGCGATTATGAACGTTTCGGTCTCCAGGGTTCCGCCGTTGCATCCAGGTACAGACAGATTTGCCAGCATTCGTATATAAAAATGAGCATGTTTGTGATTTTTAAAGAAAATCTTTTCTTTCTTTGATTTATTAGTTTTGGTCATATGATGAGCAAGGAAAAACGTGATAGCATAAGTAAAGAGGACCTTGCCAGGGCCACTCTCGTCACCATCACAAACAACATTGGCTCCATCGCCCGCATGTGTGCAGTGAACGAGGTTTGAAAACATTTTCTTTTAATGCAAAAGCTCATTTATCATGTTTAAGAACTGTTTATGCAGTTTCTATCCATGTTTCCAGGCTTCCAGCCACATTAATTGATTTTTTTTACTTAATAATACATACATTAAATTCAGTGGACATTACCGGCAAATGATATCAAGATCAACTCTGTGTGCTCTGAGCTTCTTTACAGTGTTGTCTTGTGGCATGGAGATCAAGCAGCATTGTACAGGGCTATCACAGCACACTGAAAAGCCACAAGATCGATAAACATTTTCTTTTTCCTAAAATACTCTGGTGTAAAAGTCAACTTGTGTAATAATGTGATGTCCTCTTTTCTCTTCATCAAATTCAAACAGTGTTACTGTTTATTCTGACTATCTGTTTTGTGTTTGATTTCTTTAGAATATAGATAAAGTGGTTTTTGTTGGCAATTTCCTTCGGATCAACACTGTATCAACTAAGCTGCTAGCCTATGCCATGGACTTCTGGTCTAACGGTCAACTGAAAGCCCTTTTCTTAGAACATGAAGTAAGACTTTTTCCTTTTTAAATCACTTTTAATTCGCTGTCCATCTTAGAGTTACTGTAACATTCTCCATTGTTTTGAATCAATCAGCCAAGCCAGTATTTGGCATTTTATAAATATTGGAATCAGCCAACACGCATGCACATATTATATATAAAAACAAAAAGTAAAAAATAAAAGATTAAAATAAAAAATATGTGCTTTAAAATACACCAGGTAATTTAGCTAATTTTCATACTCATTTACAATTTGATAAAAATATTAAACTTGTAAAATTCTGTGAATATTCAGTAAAAGTCAGAAATGTCAACAAGTCATAATTTGCTTCTGTAACATCTCTTTAAAGTGTTAGTTCACCCAAAAATGAAAATTGTATGTATGTAAGTATCTGCTTAGGGGACCCAAGATGTAGGTGTGTTTGTTTCTTCAGTAGAACACAAATGACGATTTTTAACTCTTACCGTTGCTCGTAGAATGCATGTCAATGGGGTGTTTTTCTATGAGAGTAAAAAACACATAGGAATCGAATCCATATTATTAAGTACAAGTCCATATTAAACCCTGTGGCGACACATTGATGTCTTAAGACACGTAACATTCGGTTTCTGTGAGAAAGTGTAGTTTTCTGTTTTTACCTCATATCAGATGAATCTCATCTAGTATTCCAATGCCATTACTTCCGTCGAAGAAGGTAAAATTTTGTCCTTCTTCGACGGAAGTAATGGAGCTGGGGAATACTTGATGAGATTCATCTGATGGGAAGTAAAAAATAACATACTGTTCGGTTTCTCGCAGAAACCAAACATTTCGTGTCTTAAGGCATCAATGTGTCTCCACAGGGTTTAATATGGACTTATATGTCTATGTGTTTTTTACTCTCATAGAAAACACCTCATTAACATGCATTATACGAGCAACGCTTTGAGTTAAAAATCTTCATTTGTGTTCTACTGAAGAAACAAACACACCTACATCTTGGATGCCCTGGGGGTAAGTAGATAAACATAAAATTTTCGTTTTTGGGTGACCTATCCCTTTAAGTTAACTTCTCATTTAGAGGCTCATTTCAATGTATTTACTCCAGCATCTTTTATAGATATGTAGGCAGATTCATTGATTACAAGATGTTCTGTTTTTTTCACATTGTATATTTAATTTCTGTTAAGTCCCAATATTTAGATATAGAAAATGTGACCAGAAAAGATGGTAAATAACAATGATAGGTGTTACTGAAGTTGAATTTGAGTATTTAAATATAAGGGAATTATATGAAAATGAGCATCTTTTGCATCAGAATGTATTAATCCTACATTATTATTACAACAACAGGTGTGTAGCCGTCATAGGTATAATAAATGAGAAATGTTAAAATAATGTTTAGAGCAAATAAAGTGTAAGTCCTGTTTGTACATGTAAATTTAGGTTTCATTTGAATATTAACTTTCCTCCCCTGCAATAGTCTTTGCTTGTCACTGCATGATTAACAGGACTTTTAGCTCTTGTGTCCTAACGTTCCAAAATCTACCCACGCACAGGTCAATGGATAATGTTGATTTCTGCTGTCAAATATTATGCACTTTGAGAAGATATTATGTAAAATAAACCATTTAGGTTCAGCTACAGTATGTTGTGTACGTCTCATAAGATATTATTAAATTCATTAAATCATTCAAATGTATTATTAGAATGTTTTTAATATTTTCTCTTATGCTAACCAAATGTGCATTTATTTATTTTAAAGTACAGTAAAAACTGTAATATTGTGAAATTTTCTGCAGCCGTTACTTATCTTCAGTCTCACATGATCCTTCAGAGATACTTCTAATGTGCTGATGTGGTTCAATGTTATTATTATAATTATCAATGTTGAAAACAGTGTTGATTAATATTTTTGTGGAAACTATGATACCTTCATTCAGGATTCTTTTATGAATATTTTTTTTAAAGAAAATCATTGATTCCAAATCCAAACCTTCAGTAGCATTAATAATATCTTTACTGTCACTTTTTATCAATTCAATGTATCCTTGCTGTATACAAGTATTAATATCTTTCAAAAAAATGAATGACCTCAAATGTTTGAACTTACTTCATGTACATTATTTAATCATTAGGCTTTAAAGGTGCACTATGTAGTATTTTTGCAGTAAAATATCCAAAAGACACCAGGCCGGTGTTATATATTTTGTTCAATTGAGTACCTTCAATATCCCAAAATGTTTCCAACTATTTGTAAATTGCAATGCGTTTGAGGGAGTCGCCTGTCAATTAGGGATGGCAAAAACTAAACATTTTCTTGACCGACCACCGAGCCTCATTAGCCGGTTGAAACCAGTTAACCGATTAGTTTAAAATATGGTGCGCTATTTGAAATAACAGCCACGAGCCGCGCCTGCAATTTCGCAACTCTGTCGCATCTCTCTATGATCTCTCTGCCATTCTGCCTCCCGCTCTCACACACACACACACACACACACTCACTGTCCCGGCGCCACCGCCTCCCTTCAACTCACGTCACTTTTTTTAAATCCCCTACAGCGCATAACATGAGTCGCGCAAACGCGGCGCCGAGGAGCTTGTTTGTAATTGGAGGACAAATGGCTCCTTAGTTTCGAAATGGTTTGGGTACAAGGTGATCGTGTTGAAAATAAAGGAATTTGTCTAGCGTTAGAAGCTCATTTCAAACATTGCTGCAGCTTATTTAAGAAATAAATAACCTCATCCATACCTCATACAAACAGCTCCATACCTCGCTTTAGTTCGAGGTAGTGCTTAACAATAATAAAGAAAGATGATGATCAACACCTTATGTGTTACCACTGAAATGTAGTTGCATAGTGCACCTTTAACAGATGCCACATCATAGCATGAGCATGTATGGAAATCTAAAAAATATTTTGCTTCTGTACTGCAGGGATATTTTGGAGCAGTTGGTGCCTTCTTAGAGCTACTGAAGATGACTGACGACTCCTGAGACACTGAAGAAAACCCAACCTTCAAACCAGAAGCTGCTGTAAGATTTCAGGAAAGCCACATCCCCTAATAAGGAAAAGCCATTTAATAATATGACCGAGTTTCAGTTTCCCTTCAAATCATGGACACATTGGCCCTTCTATGCTTGTAACAGAAGCAGGTGACCAAGAGGAAATAATGCAACTGCAACACACTTTCAGTGTGTGATAAGCTGCACCTCATGATAATTATGCCTCATCACTGCTTCTATAATCCAGCACAGCTTTGGCTTTGAAATTTTGAGTGGAAGATGGTTTAGGACACCAATTCAAATGCCTATATACTCCTCCTACACCCTGTTTGTGAGCTTTATGAAAATAATTGTAACATATGAAAAGGTTATGAAGGTGAGTATTATTTTTATTTGTGGGATAGTATAAAAACAACCTTCCACTCAAATTATGTATTGAACTGCAAATCATATTTATCAATAATTGACCACACAGACAAGCAGTCCTTAAGATCCATTTACGGTGGACTTTGCTCTCCCTGTTCTAGTCACATATGAGCATTCATCATATTTGTATTACATTAAAAATGCGAAATGGTATTATTAAACTTAAAATCATTTTGGACACTAAAGCGCAAGTCCAAGTTCATACTTCTAAAATCTTTTTAATACAGCAAATAACAATTGAATTTCAATACTTTTTCAATTACTTACAGATTCAGCAAAAAATTGTCAGGTAATCAGACCTTGTATGATTAGTGGATTGTTGACATGAGTAGCTGTATTTTCTAAGATATCTTTACCTCCTTTTAACTGGTCAGTCTAATGAACAGTGAACATATGCACCTGAGCTGACACTGATTGTGTTGGGACCAAATTGTCAATATTGACTGGAAAACAGTATCTTCATCAGATGGAGAGTTCTCATAGTTCACTACATACAGTCCTTTGTTACCTTGATGGTTTTTATTTGGTTTTACAGTCCCTAATGCCAATATTTATCTGATCTGAATGTGTTAACATTTTATCCTGTGTATATACACTGTAGTATATAATGTTTTGTTTTTTATTTAATTTAACATTTGCACAAACCATCTCTTGTCATATCCTTGCCATTATGCAGCGATGTCTCATTAGAGACTGCTAACCAAGACTTATTTACTGTCAAAACTCCTTTCATATGCCTTCATCCTTGAAACATTTTCAGCTTAATCATTGTGTATTAATGAAAATATTTTTCTGTTTTTTTTTCCTTGCCTAAACACCTTTAACTCTTTGTATTAATACTTTACAGCTGGGTCTGACTGTGAACTGTGAAGGTTGTTGTTCAGAACCAGATGTATGTCAAATACATGCTCCTAAAGCTGGAATCATAAATTCCAAAATAGTTGCTCCAGTCACTATAATCTGTCTAAATATGTAGGATCAGAAACATAAGCACTTCCAGGAGGAAAATGTATTGCTTTTTCCTCCCTTTGAGCCACAGTATGACAGCAATTATTTTTCTACCAATTGCATTTTCTCATTGGCTTCAGCAGTGTAAATATGTAGTCAAGTCATTAAATCCTTTATTTTTTACAGCACTGATAAAATAAGCAGTGTAATTTGTTGTTGTTTTTCTGATTATTATTAATGCAAGCAAGACCAAAACTCCTTAGAGGAAGTAAAATGTACATTTAAGAATAATATCATAATGCATTTTTTATTGGAGGATTGACTGTCAAAGATATTCATCTGTTGTGCGCGTACTGAACCTATTGCATGTTCAACAACAGACCTGTGCTGACATTAAAGTGTCTTCTAGCTGCTTGTAACATCTGTAACACATTAAGTGCAGTGCCTCTTCGTCTTTTCCCTCTCTCTGTTGATTCATGCTTTACTTCCTCTGCTCTATCTTTAGAATTGCCTTATGCAGTGGGGTGCCATTTTGTTTTTGGATGACTGGATTATGCACAATGGCACCCCAACATCTCTCTGAGCCACAAAAGTAACTTCCGAGTGTTATGGGGTGCCTTTTACTGATGGAGACAAGGCTTTATCTCTGTATCCTCTGTATTGTCGCAAATGCTAAGTCCAGATGTCGCATTAATCCTTAACAGTATATTTGAGGTGTTTTCAAATTCTTTTGAGGTGAGGGTGGGGGGTATTACTTTTCTCTATGCCACAGCAGACTGAATGCATGTGTCGGTACATTGTATTTTAACTGAGTCAATGCAAAGCATGCAAGCGATTTCTGAACAGGGGTGACATTTCCTAAGGGACTCGGATGGATCACTCCATCTAATGTAGTCGAATTGCCTTTTCATCAGGTTTTGTTCTTGTAAACCAGATACATCAAAGCATGTTCATTCTTTGCGCTGTATGTTAAATTGTACGAAACCTTTCTCTCCTTTCTTAAATGTATTCTGTCTGTCCCATACTGTACATGTTTGATACCCAGTTTTCAGGAAGCATGTTCTAAATTTTAAATGCTGAATCAACATTAACGCTGAATTATAAGCTGTTTCTGGAACTAAATTGTCTTTATAAATCATATCATTTTAGATCATTAGATTCCATATTCCTTGCTAATAACTCTCATTAATGACCTCAATCTCCTGACAAACTTGTCTGATGTATGTGATCTGAATGAGTATGTTTAATTCTATACAAAAAAAAAATATTTAAACCTCAGTTTCAGCACACATATAAATCTCAAACAGAATCACTACACAAATTTTAAGTGTATTTCTTAGAATATAACATTTGATGTTGATTAGGAACCCCTAGTTTACTTGCACCTCATGAGAACTGATCATGACAACTGATTACAATACTATAGTTCTGAAATTCACTAAGAGATTTTTATATTGGTTTTGAGTTCTGTGAAAAGATAACTTCATTTGTCAATAAAATATTTTGTAAATATCTAATAAATGTGTTGATTGTGGAAAATGGTTTATTGTAATGTTTTTTTTAATCAACACTTACACCAGTTCACTGGATATTCACAAATGTGCATCAGACTCAGCTTTATTGGCCAAGTATGTCTGAGCATGCAAGGAATTTGTTGCCGCTTTAGGGCAAACCAACAGTGCACATTTACACAATCAGGCACAGCACAGCAGTGTTGGACTGAAATATATAAAATAATACAATATGATTACAGATACCACATGACAGTCGAAGTGCAAACGTCTAACAACCGCACATAGAGCAGTTTAGTGCAGAGAATACATAAGTCAATATACTGCAGGCAAGAACACAAAAAAGTGACAGAAACCTAATACCCTGCAAACATAACACAATTATATGACCAAGCATAGAAAGCAGTACACATTGCCTGTGACATTAGAGTGCAATGCTTGTCCAGTTGGTTAAAGAAACATACCACACATGATATTGCACAAAGGAAAATAAATAAAGGTAATGTGGTTTTCTGGTAGTCTATGTCTATATCACCTGCCTGAGGTAAGGAGTGAATAAATAAATAAATGAGGCATTTCTATAGCGCTTTCATATGTACTACTGCACACCTAAAGCACTCCGAAGGACAGTGCTCTTTGACAGTAGGATGTCCCCACGAGGGTGAAAGGACCCACACAGACCACAGGGTTAGCGCCCCCTACTGGCCTAACTATCACCTCTACCAGCAGCTACCTGGTTTTCCCAGTTGGTCTCCAATCCAGGTACTGACCAGGCTCAACCCTTCTTAGCTTCAGTGGGAAACCAGTCTTGGGCTACAGGGTGATATGGCTGCTGGTGTCTGAACAGGCTATATGTGGGGTGTGAGGGGCCCCCATCCTGACACAGGACGTGTACAGGTCCTTGAGGGAAAGCAGATTGATCCTGATGATGTGGTCCGCCATGCTAACTAACCTACTCTGTGAAGTTTGTGTTTGTCTAGTTGGGTGGCATTACTGAACCAGACATTGACTGATGAACAGTATGGATTCAATGATGGCCCTGTAGAACTGGAACTGGAACTGGCCCTACAGGTCGTTGGGCAGGTTGTACTTCCTTAGCTTGCGGATATCCTCCGCTAACATTTCTTGATTACGTTAATGGTGTTCTTTTGGGTCAGGTCTTTGCAGATGGTAGTGCCAAGGACCTTGAAGGAATCAGTGCTGCACACAGTACAGCCTTGGATAGTAGGTGGAGGCAGACGAGGATGTACATTTTTAGGTTACCTGTCATCTCCACTGTTTAAAGTTTGTTAAAGGGGGCATAACACACCGCTTCAGCCAATCTCGTGTCAATCTTGAATACCTATAGAGTAGTATTGTATCCTTCATATTTCCAAAGAGTCTTTAGTTTTATCAAATTTATAAAAGGCAAATATGCTGTACTGATTTTTTTCTGAAAACTGCTGAACTCATGGAGGAGTGCAGTGAGCAGAGCTAAAGAGAGCACACACACACACACACACACACACACACAAACACACACTTCATTCATGAAATTCATGTCTATTCAACATTCATGTTGTTTACATTAAATGCACTTAACAGAATTAAGTCCATTTGCCAACAAAACACAGACATTTAATGCAGTTTCCCTCACGGCCTGTGGTTTCGACTCTGCATCCATTGTTTAACGCTGGGTTATTTGGGAAGCTGAATAAGGTAAACTCCCTCACAACCAAACACTTCTTTAGTGACATTGTTGATTTTGTAGTCTAAAAAAAAAATGACAGTGCTGCCGACGGTGTCTGTAACCTGAATGAAGCTCGTTGATGTACGCGCTCCTGCTTTTGCTCATGTGCGCATGTGATTATCCGGGAGAATAATTCCACCATTTATGAGATCATAAAGGGCCGTACTCTAAAAAAATGTCCAAAATCTTGTTCAAATCCAAAAGTTGTATTTGACACAGAAATACTCCATTATACGTCCAACTATTTTCTTTTTAACATTTTGGCCATGTTTAGCATGAGAATCCAATTCTTTATCAGATTAAATAAGTCAGAATGACTGAAATAGCATTAGGACCCCCAGCCCCTTTTTTTTTTAGGTTTTAGGATGTTGGATCTACACACAAGGAAAGCCGGTCCACCTCAATCAATCAACTTTATTTATATAGCGCTTTTACAATCACGATTGTGTCAAAGCAGCTTCACAGTGTCAAACAGGACAATATTGCAACGAAATTAGATTTGGCTGTACAGTCGTTCTGGAGAAAACAGTGATGTTATCAGCTTATTTTAATTTATCATATAGCGACAATGTTGGCAAATCCGTATTATAGTTTATAGAATTAATTAAAACCTAATTCAAACATTTTATTTGTATAATTAGTTGAATAACTTTAATCATATTTTTAGTGTCCCCAACTGAGCAAGCCAAGCCAAAGACGACAGTGGCAAAGAACCAAAACTCCATCAGGGCATGATGGAGAAAAATAAACCTTGGGAGAAACCAGACTCAGTCGGGGTGCCAGTTCTCCTCTGGCCTATTAACACACCGTGTATGATTATTATTCTGGCAACCTTACAGGTCAGAAATCATATTAAATCGGAATATTCAAAATTTCAGGGTACCCCGGAAGAGACGGGTTTATTTAGGATGGTGCGTCGATTACACAGGAGTATGAATACATGAAAGATCAGAGTTATTGCGCCGGAGACGGGTTTTTTGAGCATGGCGTGCCGGTGAGGCAAATTCAGAGGAGACACCAATTGACACGGTCTCAGAAGACACTCCAGGATGCGTTGGTCATGTCCAGGCGCAGGTCCACCATCCGATCCGGACACAGCCCGGATCCGGGATAAACCTCAGGATAAACATAGAGACTAACATTAGCGTAGATGCCACTCTATTTATGATGTAACGAGTACATCAGGTGTTATTGGAAGTGTTCCTGGTTCTGGCTGACTTAGTTAATGCAGCCTAATAATCAGTCAACTGATTTGAATAATGAAAGTTAAAAATGTTCTATGTGTATGCCATTGTAAAGAAATTCGTGTTTAGTCTAGATTTAAGACTACACTGACAGAGTGTGTCTGCTTCCCGAACAATACTAGGAAGACTATTCCAGAGTTTAGGTGCTAAGTAGTGTAAGACTGAAAAAACTAGTAGATGCCGAAATGTCTGAATGAGGAACAAGGACTCTGAGAAAATAAAGGAAATTAACATCTGAACTGTCCCTCACATACCACTGGAGACGCAAGTCTCACCTCTCTATCAGCTAATCTAAATATTTCCCTGTTGACTCCCTCTCCCCCAATTCCTTCCCTCTCTCATGCTGAGATTACTGAAAATACACCCAGAATCTCTATATTACAATGTCAATCCACACGATACAGTATTATATGTGTTTGATATCGTTTGAAATGTCTCAGTGCGACTGGTACAAAGATCTCATCCCCACAGAAGTTAACCAAAAGATAATCAATATTTTAAGAGTTTAGAGATATCTTGTCTTAGTTTGGTGGGTGTGGCTTTCTGCCATTTGGCCTTTGCATCAATACAAGTCTTGATCAATGCAAATTCCCATTGTGAACTCGTGTTTACACTTGAAAGAGTTTGTGCATTTGTTTCTGGGTATTTAAGGGAATGTTGCAAAGAGTTCAGGGCTTGACACTTTAAACAGGTCAGTCCGTAATGCTGGATGTTTCAAGATAGCCAGCATTATGTAATTTTCAGATGTCAGGTATATATTTCATTCTTTACTTCAGAGTATTTGATGTTATATGGATTACCTTTGAATTGATTATGCAATTGGCTTTATACATTTACCTGACTGTTAATAAATTGTTACACTTTGATTGATTCTGACATGCTCTGGAATTATTCAGGTTGGGTATAATTTCAACAAAGGGTTAAACGGAATAATTAAATGTGTAGTCAAACTGTTAAATATAATGACCAAATAACCAATTGGCATTCTAACCTAAAATCTAAATTATGATTAAATGGAGTCAGATAAAGAGAAATTTGAATAAAATCCCTTTGCCCCGCCGAAAAGACCAAAGCGCATCGACCTTCACCCGCCGATCGTTAGCCTCCATTGGGACGATTTGGGCGGCCTTACAATAGGAAAAGGATCGACCGCCTGCAGTTGATTTAGATATTCTAGGTATTATAAACTGGCCAGAGTTTTGAGACCGCAATAGACGTGATGGAGTATAATGTGTTAAGAGCTCGCTTAAGTACTGGGGAGCTAACCCATTTAGTGCTTTGTAAGTAACAAGCAGGATTTTAAAATATATGCGATGTTTAATAAGGAGTCAGTGCAGTGTTGACAGAACTGGACTAATATGATCATACTTCCTGGTTCTAGTAAGAACTCGAGCTGCTGCATTTTGGACCAGTTGGAGTTTGTTTATTAAGCGAGCAGGGCAACCACCCAGTAGAGCATTACAATAATCTAGCCTTGAGCTAGACACCTCGTGTCTGTATGCTGATTTGCCGCCATCCTGGATGATTGAGTCTGATGAATGTGGTATCATAAGAACAGACCCTAACCCAGATCTTAACAGATGAGTCTGCGGAAGTGCAGTCATATGTGTATATTGAAAAGAGCAGAGGGGAGAACCCTCCTAATGCTGAGGGTTCTCTGTCATGAAATACTAGCATTTTTTATTTATATAATACTAATTCCAGTTATATAAGTTTAAGTCACTATTTCATTTATAGTACTCATAGTACTTTTTCCTTTCCTAGTAAAAACCCCAATAGGACATTGCAACTGCAACTATACAATGTTTACTGGTAGTAAATTATCATGTGCAATTTGATAAGGTTAAAAATAGTTACATGCCACTATTGGTATGGCTAGTAGCAAAGCAAATGTATGGAAGGGATAAATGTAATATATAGTGTTTGGAATAGGTGTTATTTGTCAAGAACAAGACAGAGGTGAGGATCCAAATCCAAGTGAAATAACAGTTTATTAAACTAAACAGAAAACTAACAAGCAGAACTGTCCAATGTTTCTGACACAGGAAAATTCCTTGGCAGGCCTTGCTAGTGAGGGTACTATAATGGACTGGAGAGCTGAAAAATGAAGACTCCAAACTGGCCACCAGCAATGTAATAGTCCATTTTGGTGGAGGTCAAGGCTGTCAAGGAAGCGGCTAACTGGCTGTAATTGCGAATGAAACTCTGCAGCTGCCTTGCGGGAATCTGGAGTTGACCTATTTACCACAGCCTGAATCTTGGCGAGATCCATGCAAACTCCCGTGGATGACACAACGTACCCCAAAATGGTAATAGGCTATGCATTAAAAATGCATTTCTCCATCTTGACAAAAAGTCCATTCTCCAGCAGCCTCTGAAGAACTTGCCTGACAAACTGAACATGGAGAGATTAGGTAAATCAGTATGTCATCCAGGTAGACATATATGAACTGATAGACCATGTCTCTCAATATGAAATTCACGAGTGCTTGGAAGACCGCGTGGGAACTGGAAAGCCCAAACGGTACAACAAGATATTCAAAATGCCCCCTGGGGGGATTAAAGGGGGTCTTCCACTCATTCTCCTCTCTCTTGTGCGGACCAAATGATAGGCATTCCAAAGGTCCAACTTTGTGAAAAAAGAAGACCCCTGCAGTCATTCGTAGGCTGAAGACATAAACGGTAAAGGATAAGTATTCTTTACACTGATGCTATTCAGCCCCTGATAGTCAATACAAGGCTGCAAGGAACCATCCTACTTTTCCACAGAGAAGAAACCTGCACCTGCAGGGAAAGAAGGCCGGATGACCTTGGCTGCCAGAGAATCAGAAATATATTTCTCCATGGCCTCCCTTTTCCAAGCAGAAAGCAAGTATAATCTGCCATTAGGCGGAGACATACCTGGCAATACATCTATAGCACAGTTGTAGGGACGAAGCAGCTCAAGACTTACTGAACACTTCTGACAGGTCCAGGTACTCACTGGGCACGTTTGACAGTTCGTCCTGTTCATCCTGCAACAGAGAACAAGACAGAAGAGCATGCAGACAACAAACAAAGTTTGTTGAACTGTACTGACTCCATGACAAAAAAACTATTCTAACACGTTTATGTGAGGCTTGGGAAGCAAGAGACAGAGATGACCAACGAAAACATGACCCATTGGAGAATCTATTATAACAAAAACAAATCTCTTCCATGTGATTACCCGAAGTGATAAGACTCACCGGCCGTTGATGGATGGGAGAGACGGACTGCCCAAGGCACCGACAGAGATCAGGTGGGTGAGTGAGACCACTGGAATCTTGAGTCTGAGGGCAAGATTGAGTTCCAAATAATACCCCTCAGCTCAGAGTCCACTAATGCTTGACAAGCATGATGAGATCCAGTCCACTGCAGTTTAACTAGGAGGAGAGTGGTGACAAGGGAGGTTTTTCCAAAAGCGAGATTGCCCATCAGTAACCTCATCCATATTGACGGACTTTGGTTTTTACTGTCCATTAAGTGGTGATGTGTCCCACCCCGCAACAATATAAGCAGAGTCTGTGAACCCGACATCTTTCCTTCACATCCTGGAACAGACAAGCTCTGCCCACCTGCATGGGCTCAGGATCGATCGAGGGGCTGACTGCATCGCTGGAAGTAGCAGCAGATTGACTCACCATATCAGGAGCCAAAGCTTGTAGCGCATGTTGGTCTCAAAGTCGCAGCCGAGAATCCACTCGGATAGCTAAATCTAATTTCATTTTCAGCTGTGGGTAATTCCACACTTGGCTAGAAATGAGTGACATAATTGGGTCTCTAATATCTGGATTTAGGAAGCAGTTGGGGTTTGCTGATGCAAGTGGTAGAGTTCTGGGATGGAACAGCAGGTGGTGGGTTAGGTGCAGCAGGTGACGGGGTAGTCTCAGTCTGTAACTGCTGGAAACCTGATGTTATTTCTAATACCTGCGCTACCAAGGCCTGAACAGGGTGACCTGTAGCTAGGATCTGTTCATCTTGATGTTCCATCTGTACATTACTGCTTAATTAAATGTCTCTTAACTCTTGCCTGCTGGACCCATGTATGGTTCAGATCATTTTGTCAAGAACAAGACAGAGGCAAGGATCCAAATGCAAGGGAAATAATAGTTTATTAAAGGAACACACCAACTTTTTGGGACTTTAGCTTATTCACCGTATCCCCTAGAGTTAGATAAGTCCATACATACTATTTTTATCTCTGTGCGTGCCATAACTCTGTCTAACGCACCCACTGCTAGCCTAGCTAAGCACAAAGACTGGAGGTAAATGGCCCCATCTAGCCTACTGGTCAATAAGTGTCAGGTTGTCACGTTGGTTATGTTGCCGGAAGTTAGCCTATTTTCAGGCACTGGCAGCCTATCGTTGCGCCGCTGCACCCATGGTACTGCAGCAAAGTTCCTTGATTATCATGCAGGAATGAAAGTATAGCCCCTAGCCATATCGGTCTAGAATATCGTAACTTTGAATTTTCCGTCCGTCTTATACATGATGTAATTTAATTATACATATCACATCCTGTCGTTTTAAACCTATAATACTTCCCTTCATCAAACACAAGAGAAGACATTTCTTGATTGTGCTTGCTTGACGTGTTAACAAACCTCACTGGTTAGCACCCTGGTTTGAGCTTCCTTCCACTTACAATTTTTGATGTACTCTATGTATGTGCATTGATCAGTGTTTATGTGTGAATAAAAACATATATTAAAAGAATAGCAAAAAAAAAGTTTGAAAATTAAATGCTAACAGAATTGTTCATTTTTAGGTGAATTAACCCTTCAGTCATCCAGGGAATCCAGTTGTGTTATATTTTCTCATATGACTGTTGGCATGGCAACTTTTTATATCACAGTTCTCATCTGGGAAACTAAAACTGTTATTTATTTAAAGTTGACATGAAAGTTGTCTCTTCCTTATGAAAATGCATGCAGGTTAGAAATTTAGTTTGACTTGAGACAGCTCTGATGCCAAATCTCTGGCATCAAAGTACCACGAGAGCAGACGATTTTCAAGCTGCACAAGATCTGATGACCACACAGCTGTTCCACGATTGGTCGGATTCACCACATAACAACGATCAGATGTGTTTTGCATTATTCTCATGTATATGCCTTAAGTGAGCTATATACAGACGAGAAAGACGATGCATATCCTTGCATTAGTTCTTAAAGGGGCAGTAGCCTTTAATGCTCTCTGTTTAATGTTAAACAAAAGATAAGGAAAGTACTCACTGCTATTGATTGAATAGCTTTTGTAAGTTTAATAAGGATTAATCTTTAATTTAAACAGTTGAATATGCAGTTATTTTACATTTGATTACTTTATTCAATTTATCTACCTAAAAACTAATGTTAGACCTACCTGAAAAAACTTAAAAGCATTATTTATTTTATTAGTATCTTTGCTCAATATTTATTTGTGCTGCTGCTTGTATTTAAGTTATTTGTTCTTATTTTCTTAATTTTTATTTGACAGTAGTCCTTTTTCCTCGAACATAGCAAATACCGAACCGTTCTGAAACCGTGAACCTAAAACCATGATACAAACCGAACCGTGAGCAATCTGTACAGTTACACCCCTAGCGTAACGTATGTGAGGGTGTGCCACAAAATTTTGAACATTTTCAAAAGGTGCCATGATGACTGAAAAAAGGTTGGGAAACACTGGTGCAAAGCACGCTACCCCAGGACTCTAGAGCAGTTGAGACATTTCTGGAGTGACGAATCATGGAAAGAAAATTATGTGTATGGGTTGCGCAACAATGTCTATGTTTAAGCCCCGCCCCCACTTCCGGTTCTGAGGGTGCGGTTCTGAAACTTCTGCTGCTGCGGTTCTGCAACACACAAGGGGGTAATCTAGCGCTCGGAAAGCGTTCCACCCCTAGGGGCTGCCATTGCTAACCAAGCCATCACCTGCTGTTAGCATCCCATTGACTCCCATTCATTTTTGAGTCACTTTGACAGTGAATAACTTTACATCTGAGACGTTTAAAGACTCCACTTGTCCATTGTTTATTTCTAAAGAAACACGACAATGTATAAAAGGCTCCATTACCTTGTATCTTACACTATCGCCCCGCAGAAGCTGTTTTTGTAAAAATAGGCTAACGATTGCGTCATAACCAACGCGACCCTGTCGCACAGTTGAGAAATTACCGTATAGACCTGAGGAGACGCTCGCAGGCAATCTTTTACTGTCTATGAGGCAGTCGGGGGGACGTGGAGACATGTCCTGGAGACTAGTCTGATAAAGTCAAGGGGGAAGAATGGGGAGAAGCCCATAGTGAGCCAAAAGCAACGGGAGAAAATATTTAAACAACGTGATTCAGCTTTCGCTTTCCACATCTACTAGAAGACTCACAGCTGTCAGACAGGAGGCTCACGTCACATCTACGTCGTCAAGCTCAGTCTGAGCCTGCGCAGTTCGCTCAGCCATCAGGAAGTGAGTGCCCCTAGGTTGACTTCATTATTTCGCCGTAGACGTCAATGGGGTCGCTGTGTCCATTTCTTTTACTGTCTATGGCAACACATGCAAATCTTATAGTATAGGCCTAGATAGTGTAAACATTTTTTTTTTTTTTTTTTAAACTCGATTAATTTACTGAAATGTGCATGGCTGTCATACTAGCAACATCAAAATTGTTGGCCTACGTATCAAATGGTAAACCAATGAATGCTGAGCATTATTGTAAATAATTATTTCCTCACAACAGAGACAACTTCAAGTAGCCCGTATTTCAAATGAGAGAAGAAAACCCTCACGGAACCCTGCCATGCATAGCCTACTTGCATAATTTTCTTTACACGTGTAAAAAGGGGGAGTGGAGACAGAGGTAAGTAGGTTCACAGCTCGCACGCTAATACGTTCAAGTACTCTGTGTCCGTGACGTTCCCGCAGCTGCAAACATGTTCACTGGTGGCAGCCGCCGGGATGATGAACATGTTGCACCAACTCAATTAAACGAATGTGCAGAATAATTTCAAACGTCAGGGCCAGTTCGTGTGATTGCAGAAGAGTTGAGTGGGGATGTTAGGACCATGTCTACGGTTGTTTATCAAATGGTAAGTGCATCAATTTACCTCTTTGAGAAGTTTTCCCCCCAAACATCTGGTTTTAACAGCCGAATGACGTCGTAGTGGTGAACTTTCAGCTGTTCAAAGAAAAAAAAAATCTTGGTTTTCTTACATTATTGTGATTATTAATTTCTTTAACATGTGTTGTATTGTTTTAAAGAGAAATAAGTATTTAGTTAAATGTAAACAAATAATAAATCTAATAAATCTATAATATATATAAAGAATAAATTTAATGTAGGCCTATTTGCAATAAAAAAAATGCTCTCACAGTAAAAGGTTTAACCTTGATGATTAGGCAAATGTACAACACATGTACTTTACAATTAGCAGGTGCAAAATGAAATGAAATTATATTATAATAATATTTTTTTGTTTAAAAAAAAAAAAAAAACGAAAGGCTTTCAAATGACTCATAGCCTATTGGTTGTTTTTTTTCTTCTTCCCTCAGACAACTTATGAAGGAAACGACTTTAAATCTGCCAATGCAGTTCTTTGCAAGTCCTAGCATGTGACTGGACTTGCATGTCAAAGATCAGATTTGAGACGCATATAATTTGCTAAATACTGACACGGCAAACTTTGAATCGAGTGAGAGGAGGAGTGAATAAGCCTGGAAATCATCAGCTGTCACAATTAGACAAGCCTAATTTCAAAGAAATCTATTGAGTTGATGTGTGTTATTCATGCTGCAGTGGAACAATGTTCCCACAGTCAGCTGATATCTAGATTAGAAGACTCATAAACTACACGTTCAGTTGTATTATAAGGGAAAAAACTGGCATCATCCTGTACATTGTGTACGTCAAAACATTGCACATAACACAATTTATAGTTTTTAGATTTTAATGGCTCTAGAGTGGTTTGCACATTTTCCACACTTATTTTTATACATTGGCAGTAACTTGCAAACAATTGGATGTTTAATGACCGTTGAAATAGACATCCCTCCGACATGTCCTGTAATGGTTGAAAAATAGTTCCAAAGATGAACGGGCGTATCTGAATGCAATTCTAGGAAATGTTACATCAGGGTGATTGGTACACTTTCTCCAAGTCATTTCAATGGCAAAAAGTGTCCCAATCACCCTGAAATCACCCAATTCTTACCGATTGATGCTGTCCTATCGCTATTTTTGTCCAGGGACACGACATTGCCAGCATCTTTTTTTTATAGGTCAACAAAAATTAGCATTCAGAAAGAGCCCTAATAATTTAAAACAATAGATACGCTCTTCAATTTCAGAGGGTCAGATGGGTCAGGAAGGCAGACTGCAAGGTCTTCAGTTAATATGGCAATCCATTAGTTAGAATGAGCTTTCTCTCAGAAACACTTCATATGAATGCCGTCATGCATCATTTCACTTTTCACTGTGAATCATTTGTAAGACCAAAAAGGAGCCCCAAACCTGGATGATGTCGCATTTTCGGAGTCCTGACAGAAGACGTGCATCACCCATCGTGCCTGTTAATCATTTTAGCTGAGCTTGTTACTTATTCCTGCCTGTTTTGCTGTGTGTGTCATTTTGCTCTCAGCGGAGTCACTGACCGGGCCTCACATCTGCAGAAGGAATTCCATGACCAGTGAGTGTGGCGGCAGAGAGGAACAACGTGTGTTTGGGACTGGGAGTTTTGGAGTTTGAAGGAAATAAAAGTGGTTGGAAGGACAGACTCCATGGCTCAGGAAAGGAAGAAAGGAGGGGTCCTTCCTCCGGATGGAGGGTGGGGATGGATGATCGTGGCTGGCTGCTTTATGGTTACTGTTTGCACAAGAGCTGTTACAAGGTAAGCTTTTTTGGAGAGTGTATGCTGTTGCTTATAGAACTAGAACAGTTTGAAAAAGTTATATGTGTTTTGTTTTCAGCTATAACTAAACCAATTTTTTTACTTCTTGAAGATAAACAGAAGAATATTCTTGCTCTTTAACTTAAGAAAAAACACACAACACATAATGCAAATATACAGGAAACATCCAATAAGAACAAACAGAGGTGAGGGAAGCAACAGACATACAATCAATGTCACATCCACGGGGAAAAGTCTAGTGCATTTTCTCTATACACTCTCATAAACCTTTTGTCCTTTAAAAAATGCCTGGATTTGTTCCTCAGAAGGTTTTAACCTGTCAAAAAGTACATACTCGTGTATAGTACAGTACACGAGGCACAACAGAAGCCTATATTTAGTTCATTCCACACTGAGAATTACCTAGAATGAGTCAGTGGTTCACAAAGTGACAAGCGCTATCTGGTGTTTCTGCTGCAGCCTTTGAGGTCAAGTTACATTTGACATACTTGTAAACAACTTTCGGGCGTTCACACATGGATATAGATAACACAGTGTTGTTTTTACATCTATTGGCCTCTTAGAAGGAGTTTTTACTCCTTTGACTGGTTATTTTAACACTTTTGTGTTTTTCTTTTGTAATGTGATGTTGTAAGTGTCAGTTGCTACTATAGAAGTTTTTTCTATGTGGGGAGAGCGGGGCACAACCTAACGCTTTTTGACTTTCTCATTTTGTGTAAATCCACTTATTTCATTAATACAGTGCATACTTTAATTTCACATTTCTAGTACAATTATGTGTTTTTTTTTTCATTAATACAGTGTATACTTTTTTTGTTGATTTACCCTGAAAGAATGGAAGTGAACGGTGACAAAATGCCCCATGGGGTACATTAACATGTGAGGGGCACAATGTAACATGACCAAATGTCAGCTTAAAATGTTACCTGGTATCATTTAAAAATGGCATTTTTAATCATTAAAAATATACAAATCTTTGAGTTTTACAACAAACATATGCCTAAATACAGCTATACAGCATAGTTAAAAACATAATTATAATGAATCATTTCTAAACATTGACTCTCAGTCATTATTTCTGATTGTTTCTCAAAATAATTTATAAAAGTATAGAATACAGTCCCTGACAAAAGTCTTGTCGCTTGTGTACAAATTGACCTAAAGTGCCGCTGAAATATATTTCTAATCAAGATATTTTTACAAGAAATGGCTCATTTTAATCCCACCAGCTTTTGTGATAATGTTTCAGTGAAAAACTAAACTTCCAAAAAGTATTCTAATATTCACAGCTTGGTAAAGCCCATTGAGTCAATTTTTGCAAAGACATAAGTGTTGTCACCTTGTCATATGAGCTTCCCTGTGACTAATATTGGATCAATTAGGTCTCAAGTGTGTATAAAAAGAACCCCAGTACGCTAGACCTTCACATCAACTGCAACTAGACCTCTGCAAACATGCCTAAGATTCACCCTGAGACTAAAGTTTTGATTATCAAGAGGCTGAAGACCAGATCCACTGCTGATGTGGCAGACACCTTCAATGTGTCTCAGCGTCACGTACAGAGGATAAAAAAAAAGATTTGAAGAGACTGGAGATGTTTTTGACAAGCCCAGGTCAGGCAGACCCCACAAGACAACTGCTCGAGAGGACCGTTTGTTGGCTCAAAAATCCAAGGCCAGCCCATTTTCCACTGCAGCAGAGCTCCACGAGACCTGGTCAACTGAAGTCCCTGTGTCAACCAGAACAGTTTGTTCTGCTTCAAAATGGCCTCCATGGTCGAATCAGTGCCCAGAAGCCAGCACTAAACAAAATACAATTGAAAAACCGTGTGGCATTTGCCAAGGCCCACAGCCTGCTAAAAGGATGGACGCAGGAAAAGTGGCAGAAGGTGGATTTTTCAGATGAATCTTCTGTTGAATTACACCACAGTCGCCGCAAATATTGCAGGAGACCTACTGGAGCCCGAATGGATCCGAGATTCACCCAGAAAACAGTGAAGTTTGGTGGTGGAAAAATCATGGTCTGGGGTTACATCCAGTATGGGGGTGTGCGAGATCTGCAGGATGGAAGGGAACATCAATAGTCTAAAATACCAAGAAATCTTAGCTACCTCTTATATTCCCAACCATAAAAAAGGCCAAATTCTGCAGCAGGACGGTGCTCCATCGCATACTTCCATCTCCACATCAAAGTTCATCAAGGCGAAGAAGACCAAGATGCTCCAGGATTGGCCAGCCCAGTCACCAGACATGAACATCATTGAGCATATGTGGGGTAGGATGAAAGAGGACGCATGGAAGACGAAACCAAAGAATATTGATGAACTCTGGGAGGCATGCAAGACTGCTTTCTTAGCTATTCCTGATGACTTCATCAATAAATTGTATGCATCCTTGCCAAACCGCATGGATGCAGTCCTTCAAGCTCATGGAAGTCATACAAGATATTAAATTTGGAACTCACAGCGCCACAACT
Organism: Pseudorasbora parva; assembly: GCF_024679245.1. Lineage (NCBI taxonomy): Eukaryota > Metazoa > Chordata > Actinopteri > Cypriniformes > Gobionidae > Pseudorasbora > Pseudorasbora parva. Next base: position 18,430,852 of record NC_090192.1, read on the forward strand.
TAATTTGCTGACATATTTTTGTATTTGCAGTAAATTTGTTACATTTCTGTCTTGATTAAATGATAAATATTTCTTCTGTGAAAATTATTTATTTCAGTGCATTAAACATCATTTGGGAGGGTTTTAGCTTTTCATATGAGCTATTTCTAACACCAATTGATTAATTAAAAGTCAGGTTAATATCAGGTATTTCTACAAAATAGATAAGCGACAAGACTTTTGTCAGGGACTGTATAATATCATAAGCCCCGTTTCCACCAAAATTACCCGGAACAATTTGTACCAGGAACTTTTTTTTCCCCCAGACCTGCTACTGTCTGCGTTTCCACTGCGGTCTAAAGTACCGTGAAGATTAGGCAAATTAGTCCGGTGATGTAGGACTGCTCCTCCCAGTCAGCGACGGACAGTAATCATTTTTGCGCGATACTAGCCAAGTTTACATTCACACTTTTTTTTGTCATTTTGATTAAATTCATTTCGATTTTAAGATTTAGTGGATTGTTCAGGAGACGCAGGGCCGGCGTTTGCTATAGGCGAGCTAGGCGGTTGCCTAGGGCGACAATTGTGTTAGGGGCGCCAGCGCGCTCTAGTGCCGCCCATTACTTCCCATTAAGCAATCGGAACAAGCGAAATACAACATAATGTTCATTAAACATGATCATCATAGGGCGCCCCCTGAGCCACACGTTTAATTACTTATCTACCTGATTATTAGATTGAATTGATGGTGATTATTGATTATTAGTTCAGGCGTTAGGTCAGACAAGTGCTCATCTTGCGCGTTCATCAAAAATGAGGCGTCTAAACCCGCGGATGCACAGGGCCGGACGGAAAAAGAGAAAAAACGAAAGGAAGAAAATCGAAAGAAAGCCCAGTATAGAGGTTAGTCTTCTTATCTCAGCCAATAAGTTGTCAAACAAAATAAAATTACTTAGTATCAATCTTATCAACTAATATTTATTTTATAAATATTATTAATATTGTCACTAAGCTATCACGTACTAGTTTTCTACATAATTACTATACGTATTGCAAACATAACTTCACTGACAATAATCTACAATAACCTACATGGATGTAATTTAAATATCAGAAGTCCAGTTCGTTATAAATATGGATAACGTATGCATTTTTACAACAAGTACAAACGCTCTCTACGTGGGCGTCGGAAGGAAATAAATACGGCCTCTGTTATTTATTTTTTATTTTATTTTTTTTTACTGGAGCAGACTAACGAAAGATGCCATATTATTTACATTAAACACAAATATGCTGTGTTCACCAAATTCTTTACAGTGGCTGTAGTGTAGTGTTAAGACGCATGGCATCAAGATTTGATGCCAATCGATCAGCCGTTCGATCCCGCTTTTGCCACACTCGCTCTATTCCCTTTTCCCATTACATATCAGATCGGAAAGGCATTTATCTTCAATAAAAAGTGAGAAAATGTTTGAAAAGTGGAAATAAAGCGTTGAACGTGTTTAATAATAAGTGCTTCTCGGTTAGGGGTAGGCCTAGGAAAACAGACGTGCTGAATTAGAAAAGAGACGATAAAAGTGAGTGGGGTGGCGGGCGCAAAACTCCATCTCGCCTAGGGCAACCAAAGAGCTAGAGCCGGCCCTGACGAGACGTTATGTAAACCAATCTGGTGTTTACATGTGCTGACTTTCAATCGCAATCATTTTGTGATATGCAGTTTGTCTACAGCATTAAAAATGTCCCTGCTGTCCTCTTCTCCAGCTGGAATGTGTTAACTGTAACCATAACTACTCTCAACGACCACCAGGACTAATACAGTATTATATAAGCTATTTATTTGTTGTAAAGTGTAATAATCATCTCAGAAAAAATAAAATCTTCTGTAGAATGGCACAGTTGAATTAAAAAATGCCTGCGACAATATACGCTGTCAAGATGAGAGGGTGTAGCCAGTAGGGGTTGCACCGACTAGTCGACTAATCGACTAGTCGAACTTAATGCCCTGTCATGACGCTTTAAGCTTGACATCGACTAGTCGCTGGCCTATAGAGGGCGCTACAGGATAAACAATTTACTGAAATGCAGGCTCTGTTTTGAACAGTTAAAAATGACAAATAAATGCATACTTCAAGAGCTCTCCACAAGACATGTTTGATTACCATATGGATGCTCAAAATTGATCGGGAGAATGCACGCTTATTGTGCACGTAAGTTAATCATCGTGCTAAACTGTGTGCGATTGCAACACACACACATAGCCTGATCACGCTGAGATTGCGCAGTAGCGCAGAAATGTATTGTCAACACAGTTCTGGGATTTATCAATAAAATGGCTTAGAAACTGAAAAGTTCTAGCATATATTTCTTGTTAACTAAAACTCACTGCTTCACCATTAGTAGAGAGACGCTGCCAGGTAGAATTAATTCACACACAATAAGTAATGCATTCATATACATGTAATCTTTATTGTGCTACTTTATCTGTATCTTATTCAGAACGAGCAGAAATCTGTGAGAAATATAACGACCATAAGACAAAAGAACTGATACAAAAGCTGTTATGTAGGATTAATAACATTATGGGCAGTGCTGTGTCATATGCCATAGCTGTCCTGTGCACAAGAAGACCCGAGTTCGCGTCTCAGCTCAAGGTTTAGGTTTATTTGTTCATTAATGACGTCATCAGTGACTAGTCGACGTCGACTCGACTTTCATCACATAAATGTCGACTTTAAAAAAAATGGAAGTCGTTCAACCCCTAGTAGCCAGGCTATGTCTGTGTCATTATTCCAACTTTATCTTCATAACTTCTTACAAAATGAAAAGTTTACCCCTCAGAAAAATTAACTTTCCTCTTTTGTCAATATTATAGCCTGGTGTGAGTGCAGCGCACGCTGTCACCAAGTTTCTGCGGTGGAAACGCGGCTATAGTTCTAATAGTAACGCAGTTACAACGCACCCCACCTGCGAAACTGGGATTTAAACCGTGGTTAGTGTCTTCTGTTGGTTAGATCAGCATTAAAGAACAATCTCAACTGTTAAATAACATATTATATAAGTTTACAATAATATTACAATAATATCAGATTTGTCTTATTTTAAATAAACACAAAAAACAGAGATGAAAAATAAACTTAAGAAATGTACTTTTGCTATGGTTAAATAAAAGTTCAGTGATATCTTCCAAAGATTTTTTAATTGTGGTATGGCAACTATAGTAAATACACAAATGTTCGTCATCCTGGCATGTGTGGAAAGTTTTAAACCATGCGTGTTACAAGTAACCCCGCATTAGGTTGTGCCCTGCACTCCCCTATGTAATAAGAGTTGAGAAGTAAAGTTTTCCTTTACTTTTGGACAAGCTGTTCCATTTAGCAGTATTTTGAATTTACCCGTGAGCAGTGAACATACTCAACCAACTGTGCTGTTCAAACTCTGTAATTATTTAGGTGTTAAATTTGAATGTGCAGGTACATCTTCTGACATACAAGGTGTGAAACACTAGAACCTGAAGAACAGGTCTGCATAGCTGATGTTTACTAGGATGAAATTGCAGAAGGGCTGGCAAGAACAAAACAGATAATTTGACCACACCTCTGAAACAAGCATTCGTTTGACAATTTCTTAAGTCTTACTGAGATAAGTGGTAATAATCAACCTGAGGATTACCAGATGATGAAACTCTTTTTGAGCTTAAAGTGCAGCCATTGGTTTTCAAATGGAAAATCTCTTCTTTATCTTATGGATATTCTGTTCTCTGCCCTTAACTCCTTAAAAAGCTCTTATCCAAGTATATGTGTGTGTGTGTTTGTGTGTGTTGTTCAGGTCCTTGAGTAAGATTTTACCCTTTGAGTCAGCACCTTGTCTATGCCAATAATGTGTTTTCACACTGATTGTGGAACGGTTGACTGAAGGACATCTCCTTCTTTAATGGCGGATGGCCAGACACGTCTGTCTCAATGGCGGAAGACGTGAGAGTTTCTGGCTGTCATATCCACACTGAGTGCTCTGACCTGAGTGACCTGCCTGGTGTTCAAGTTTTGTTTGTTCAGGTGCAGAACAGGCACTGCAGAGGCTTGTGCCTCATTGCCTCGTCTCAGCCTTTCATATCCAGACACCCACGATCTGCACGACTGTTTGTAACTGGCTGTGAATGGCACTAAACTGAAAGAGTCACGATATGGTCCTTTAAAGACCACAAACTTGGTGTTCTGTCTGATCAGAGTTTTTTTGTCTGTTTCTCTTTTTCAGATGCATCTCTATATTCTTTGTTGAGTTTCAGGTCCATTTTGCAAGAGATTACTCTGGGACAGCATGGATTCATTCATTAGTGGACTGCACAACCATGCTGTGTGGTACGTAATGGTCATCTAAGTTATCACACTCTACCCCTTTCCCACCTCAATATCAGCAAAAGTGTTCTGCAATATAATATGAACACACTAAGTACATTGTACTTACTTTTTGATGTAAGTACATAGTAGTTAAGGTCACCTAATATAAAGTGGGATCCTCAGTTTTTGCACATCTGAGACAATACTGTTGCATAAGAAACTAAGAAAGACCTGCAGCCTGTGGGAGGCTCAAAACGTTCTGTTGAAGTCAGCAACACACAGCGAACATCTTGAGAGGACATGCCAGTGTCGCAAGCTTGACCCAAAAAAACAGGCCTGTTTGCTTTCCTTACGCCCGGTGCTGTCTGCTGTGCACAGTGCAGCAATCTTAAGAATTACATTGCTAAGAAAAGGCTATCTTAAGTCTGGTGACTAGTAAACAAAAGACGTAAGAAATGCTGCTATTACATAAAGCTTTCCAATATCCTGTTTGGCTGTGTTCTCTTTTATCATGCTGGTCAGGGGTCTCTGGAAGCACATAGTTGCAAATCATATATGTTGTAATATGTTGCCATGTAATATGAGAGAGCAGCTTTTCCCCTTATTAGCAGAAGAAATGTATTATCGCAAAATCAATTAGCAAATAAAGCATCTCCATCTGTTCCATTCATGTGTTCAAGATAACGAAATTGATAGTTTTTGGGAAATTGGCGCACAGCTTACAGTAAATATTATTTACATTTGACTTTTATTATGTTTTAAAGCTGCACTATGTAACGTTTCCGTCCACTAGAGGGCGCCTATTCAAAACAAAGGTGTAGCTTGATGACACCAAGTTTGAGCTCAGAATCTTTGGACATGTTTTTCACATCACAGCCGGTGGAAAAGAATTGGGATAGGACTCAGGCAGAAATCAAGTTCATGGATGCAGTTATTAACATTACTGTAGTATGAAGCAGAGCAAGAGCGAGTGTTGAGGGAGCTGAGCAAGGCCGCTGGAGTGATTGTTATGCAACACACGACTTGCAAGCAGCGGGACTTTTATTTTGACGGGACTTAGTCGCCGGCGCCATTTCTGCTTTTCTGGTCATGACTATGAGGTATTGCAGCTCTGTTTATCATATTAGATACATTTAAGTTTGTTAAAAATGATTTTATGGCGTTATTTTGTGCATTTGGGCTGCTATCAAACTTGTTGCACTACAGTGAGAGTAAAAAGTTTCTGCCAAATAAAACTGGAATATGAGGGTAACGCAGATATGACGCAATAGACAGGCGACTTCTCTCAAAATAAAATTGACGATTTTCTCAACATTTACAAATACTAAGAACATATGGGATATTGTATGAACTCAAATGAACAAAATATATAACACTGGCCTGTTTTTTATTTAATTTTTTTGTTTTACTGCAAAAATCCTACATAGTGCACCTTTAACATATTGTTTAGTTTGACTTGCACAACATACATGTTTATTCACATGTTACTTTTGCAGCTCCCCTTGGAAGCCTGATCGGGAATCAGTTGTCATGCCGTGTAGCTGTAATACTAGGAGGATTCCTGGCCTCAATAGGACTAGTCCTCAGCTCCTTCGCCACCAGTCTAGAATATCTTTACCTTACCCTGGGAGTGGTAACTGGTAAGAGCCTTAAGATCCCTAAAACACTGACCTACAGAACCATATTCGGCACAAGTTTAGCATGTTTACGGTTTAATTTTATATTCTTCTTTTTTAGGGCTTGGCTTTGCCCTTTGCTATACTCCATCTATTGCCATGGTCGGGATCTATTTCTGTGAGAGGAAGTCTTTGGCCTATGGCATTGCCATGTCTGGCAGTGGCATCGGGACCTTCATCCTGGCCCCAGTAGTGCAGCTGCTAATCGAACACTATTCATGGCGCGGGGCCCTCCTCATTTTAGGGGGCTTCGTGTCTAACCTGTGTGTATGTGGAGCTCTGTTACGGCCCATCGTTCTAAAGGAAGAGGAGGCCTGTCCTCTTCCCGTGGACTCAGAGGGTGGGTATAGCATTAAGCCGCCTGCGGTAAATGGCGTTCATATGGGGAAGGATGCAGACGATAAGTTAGAAGTGAGTGCTAAACAACGCTGCCTTCAGTCCATGCAAGAATACCACTTCCTGCTCATGCCTGACTTCCTGGTTCTGGCAGGCTCCTTCCTGCTGCTGGCCAGTGGGTGCAGCCTGCCATTTGTGTACCTAGTGCCCTACGCGCTGGATGTAGGTGTCGGTCATCAGCATGCTGCGTTCCTGATGTCCATACTAGGGGTCATTGACATCGTTGGCAACATCACATTTGGCTGGCTCACTGATAGGAGGTATGTTGTTTTGTGCACTGTGTTAGTATTGCATCACAGTCATTTACATTTATTGACTGGACCGTGTGTTGCTTATTTTTTATTTATTTATTTTTTTTTACTTTTCTTTAAATCTAGTCATCTTTTTTTTTTAAGCTCAGATTTTGTTATCTAATAAACAGCTTGGTCATTGGTATTGACACATTTTTGTCCAGATCTTAATACAGTGATATCAATACACCGACACATTTTTGTCCAGATTTTAATACAGTTATATTAATACACTTTAAAAAAATGGGCAAGTAATCCAAAACCGGATCCGAAACACTACTAATTTGTGATTGGTAGATAGGTGGAGGGTGGAGCTTCAGGCCAAAACACATGTCAACATCAACATCAGTTGAGGGCTGCAATAACAACTTTTAAATGACAATAACCTGGCCGGACTACTGTTTTAGGTTATATAAGTATTTGAAATTAACATTATTTCTTAATGTATAGGTGACATATCAGGGCCATTTTATGATTAATTGAATTTAATACATTTTCACATTAATACATTTCTTACATACAGTTCCTTTAAAGATATAATTACACTGTAACAATGGCACCATAAAATAAAGTGTAACTCTTTATTTTAAGGCATGTATGCATGTAATTATGCATAATTTACTGCTGTTACTATAGGTACATATAAGTACATAACAAATGTAACAAGGTCACTGTAAAACAAATTGTTACCAATTTGTCCTTTTCTTTATTTATCATTGACCCAGCCGTCAGTTTAGAAAGAGGGTTTGCATGTCATGGTCTTTGTTATTTGAGGAGGTCAAAAAGCTAAAAAAGCTCGGGGTTTAGAAAAACAGAATGTTGAATGTTGAGAATGTTGATCGTTTGCTTCTTGCGGACTGACCCGTTCTGTTTCTCTCCCAGGTGTCTGAAGAAGTACAGGAATATATGCTACATGTTTGCTGTGGGAATGGAGGGACTATGTTGTCTTTTTATCCCCCTTTTACGCACCTTTGACTTACTGGTACCCTTCTCTGTGCTTTATGGGTATTTTGATGGAGCCTATGTTGCCCTTATTCCTGTGGTAACATCAGATGTTGTAGGGACAACATACCTCTCTTCAGCTCTCGGAGTTGTGTATTTCCTCCACGCTGTTCCCTATCTGGTCAGCCCACCCATTGGAGGTAAAAGCCTCAAATGATTTTATTTTGATTAGTTCAAACTTCTATTATAATAAACATTATGATGGAACTTTGCCACACTGAGTGATGAGTCAAAATGTAATTAATATGGAAATTAACAACACGCCCAAGAGGCAGAACATAGAAATTAGGTTGCAAATGACCTGAAATGTGCCCTAAAGAAAAAAGCATTAACCAAAATTGTCGCTTTGTAATGATTAAAATGGCTCAATAAAGGGTTAACTGTTGATGTACAGAGACACTTTAACTGACCAAACTGTTCCTATTTCACCATAATATTATTAACACATTTTCTTGATATGATAAAGGTTATTGTAAATAGCTGAGGTAATCCTATTTGTTTTTGTTTTTTTGCATAGGTTGGTTGGTTGACACCACAGGGACTTACACGGCAACATTCTTTTTGAGTGGGTTCGCCCTGATCTCCAGCTCTGTCCTGCTGTTCTCAGTTGCTGCCATTCGCTATTGTCAGAGAAAACAAAAGAACAGTCTGAGCAAAGACCCAAAATTGGTGTCATGTGAAGGCAAACAAGTGGACTATTTTACTTCTAAAAATAAAGACTTGATGATAATTATACCAGCCACTTCATAGCGTTGGAATAGCATTTTTTTATTGTATAGTTCTTTTTAATCAATGTATGAAATATTGTTATATTTCCAGATAGATTAGTTATTAATAATAATGTTTAATTGAGAGAAAAACTGTTTGTGTATAAAAGAATTTCACATGACTGTTGTTGACTTTTTGTTCAGAAAGCATTTTATTCTACATTAGCACACCTCACATTTTATGTATTTTCTGTATGTCTCATATTTTATAATGTGTCAGCATTTTGTGATTTTCTTTTTCTTTTCTTTCTGTGGACATAGAAATAACAAATGTAGGTTATTATAGATATTATAGTGGACTATAATGTACAACTCTGGTTGTAGTACATTATTTAAGTCAGTAGAGGACAGTGCTGATCCGTAATATCTGGACAGTCTGAGCTGCTGTATAATTCAGATATCAAAGGTATTACATTTGCCCATGTTTTGCAAATGGTTTATAAAGGGCTGGTCTTTTTATTCAGCAATACCTTTTTTATGATCATGAGTTTGCTACAGCTAAGCAGTTCTTCAGCAATTCTTTGAATAACAAATGAGTTTCTGGAGACTATTACCGATATTTTTGTATGGATGCTACTAAGTCATGGGACTAATATATGGTTAGATCTTAAGAATTTAATGTCAACCGTCTGAAATATATGTTTAGTATACTGTAAAATATTTTGTTGGTTTAACTTAAAAAAGTAAGTAACCTGGTTGCCTTAAAATTTTGAGTTTATTGAAATTAAAAATTTGAGTTGATACAATGAAGGAAATTTGTTTAATAAATAGAAACTCAAAATATTATTGTATCTGAACTACATAAAAAAAATGATACATAAATAAAATAGCACTATTTGGCATGTTTCACCACGCCTTTAGAAATAAAACATTGTAAGCATCCAATATGCTTACAAAATCTTTTAATAAAGGTTGTCAAATCTCAAAAAAAAATGTTCATTGTATTAACTCAAAATTTTAATTTCAATGAACTCATAATTTTAAGGCAACCTGGTAACTTTTTTTCTAAATATTTTTTTAGAGTGTAATAGTGAATTTCATCAGTTTCAGTGGGTTAAAAAATATATAGGTAGGCCTACTATTCCACCTATTTTCAAGTTTTTAAAGTGTGGTGTTTATCGTCTCACGATTCTGCAAGTTTAAGTGATATTAGTTATGGGTTCATTTTTGTACGTATATGTGTGTGTGTGTTTTAACTCACAATGCACACAAAAAGCTGTGTTTTTATCTGTTGAAGCAATACAGATTTCATCATTCAATCGTTGCCTGTTGAAGGATAATGCATGCATTGAATAAGCAGAAATTCTTTCTTAATGGTGCAGTGTGTAGTATTTATGAGAATCTATAGACAGAAATGCAATATAATATACATAACAATGTTTTCAGTGGTGTATTAAGACCTTACATAATGAACATGTTTTTACACTACACAGGTTCCCTTTACACAGTGAAGTCACCATTTTGCGGCGCCATGTTTCTACAGTGGCCCCAAACGGACAAACTGCTCTACAGAGCTACTCTCTGCTGTCTCAGACAACATTTTTGTCCTGTGTCGGCCACCATAGCTTCTCTATGTGCTTCGAAAAAGGAGTGGGTGGTTGAAATTTGCAAATGTACACAGTGCGCTTTTAGCTCATAGCTCATTAGCACATCAGCTCGAAATTCAGAATGAACACATCAAGTCACCTTTATTTATTTAGCACTTTTTATAAAACATTGTACACAGCTTATAAAGGGTCATGCTTGATTTTTTTTATATACATGTATGGGTGTGCAATAAAAGTACCATTCAGGCAACGAGAATGAGGCTGAGCCAAATTAAGATAAAGATGTGTCTACATGATGTGTTTAATGAACCAATCAGATAAATTGAGTCAGCGAGAACCTCGTTGGATTGGCTACATGAAGAATGTGCACCCGCCTCCCTTCTCCAGCTTCCAAAACTCCAAAAATTAATGCTACATTCCAGGCAACCCGTAACCCGTGTTTTCCAACGTTCTACCCGTGAAAGTGCACTGGAACGACAGTCAAAACCTGACTCCCACCTGTAAACTCGTACTAGATCGATACTCCCAGTTACGTGCTCTGACTTCACACAGCCTGTGAAACAACACTAAGTTATAACTACAATGTTGTGAGTTGTGGCTTGAAGTCGTAAATTATGGGCTGCCTGCCTGGAACGCAGCATTAGCCCACAGCTAAAAGAAAGACGTAATATAATATTGCATTATTTAGAGAATTTTTTTTGCCCTAAGTAGGCTACACAAAAAGTAATTTAGATATTTGCAACAGGGTGGGGGGGGGGGGGAAGGCTGGGATAGGCCTAATACAGATCATATTTATTTTAGCAAGCTGCAGTTTTACAAAACATGAATTGCACTAAAAAAGCAGCAAATCTTTTTTCCTTACATTTGAAAGGCGATTTACACAATCTTGCGCATGCAAATATACTTGCGCTTGCTATCTTATGTAGCCTACACTTTCACAAATCTGCACATCTGTTGGGTAATTTTTAACCCAAATAATTTGAGTAGAACCTTTTTGGAAAAAGGTTTCATTAAAATTGAGTTAAGAACCCTAGGGTTCTGTATAGAACCCCATTTAATCTTTCTGCTCAGGAGCCGGTTATGTTCAGTTCAGAGAGTGAGTTGGCTACTTTACATTACCCTGTAATTTACCTCTGTATTTGGAACCGAACGTTGAGGTTATCCGCTTACTTGAACATACCCAGGTATATGTCACATAACCTGCTTTCTGGAATACCCCTCAGACCGAGGAACTAAAAACTTGAATACACGGATATGCTGAAAAGTATTTGTAATGGTATGGTAGTTTTACTCAGTAATGCCTTTTGTGATCATGAGTTTGCTACACAGCTCAATAATACTTTAGATGGTTCTTTTTTAGTTAGAGACAACATACCCCATTGTCATTGAAAATAGTTCTTCAAAAAGATATTGCCTAATAAACTGTGATTGAGGTCAGAAATGTGTAACGTTCAATTATCATTCATTAGTTCAATATGAACATCAGTCAGACAAACAACACGATTGTGATCAGTTATTCCTGTGAAACTATAGCCGTTTTGCTCAAATAAACTTACAGAAAGCAGACATGACATGAGACAATTTATTGATAAAACCAATACAGGCAGGTCATTATGTAAATATTTGCATTTAAACATCCAACAATGTACAAATTGTTACAATACCCTATACAATGACACATTAAACTACTAGTCACTGAACATCAAATTAAACAGCATAATGACCTAAATAAAAAATAACTTGTCAAAAGGGAAGAAAATGTCCATATAACAGAGTTAAATTATACATCTGAACACTGGACAGATTTTTTTTATATATATTTTTTTTTAGGTTTTAATACATTGAATGACAGTATTTTAGGTTTTACATGTTTATTTTAACTTTTTATTGTATTTATTTATGTTTATGCCTTACAGAAGCACAATATAATAAAACTGAATAAATCAAACAGAACGTAAAAAGACACATTTCAGAGTCTTGTTTACTAACCAGACTATAAATCTGTGTACAAACGTCTTCACACAAAATTCATGATTCATCAACAAAGGTGCAACAATGCATTTGAAATATATGATACAATTTTATTCTAGGACTTATAAAAACAGATTAGGGTGAATTCAAGTAAAGTGGACCATGCTTTGTTAACTGTGTAAATTATATAACCAGAGATAAGGGGTGGGTGGTGGTGGGGGGGGGGGGTATTTTCCTCTGTTATGTATTCATTTTTTGTTTCATTTGCAATATTTCCATTCAGTTTAGTGTGTTGAAAGGTAAACCAATAAATATTTTGAGGTCATGCACGCAACAAACAAATGTTCCTTTTCTGGTAAATTGGGCAAATCCCCATCATAAAACAATCCTCCATTTTAATAATACATTTAAAAGCCCTTTGTTAAAACATATAAAGTCATATTTACCAAAATCAAAGATATATAGACTACAAATTAGGCTATAAAAAGTGAAACAACAACAGTGTTCTTGAAGCTCAAATAACATGGTCCTTTTTATGTTTAGGGAACAACCTTATGTAGAAAGGAAATTTGAATGTCAAAGGGCTAACTCATTTTTATGATGAAGGAGTCCTCCTCAGAGGCATTGCCACAATACCCAAAATGATTCTATATTTGCAGGAAGCAGTATTTCTTTTAATCCATTTATAGGCTCTGATAGGGCATACATACAGCATAGTACAATCAAGGTTAAATGGCCCACTTTACCTGAACTCATGTCTTTATCTGCTTTTGGAAATGCAACGCTCTGCTCAAAGATCTCCCTCTCAATCGGAAATTGGCATGCATGAGAGAGGGAGCAAGTAGTTTGTGCATGTTTTGTGCACATTATTAGCTATGGGGACATCCTCAGCTGGAATAACCTGGATTCATCATAAGGATTCACCAGGATTTCATTAGAATAAGGGTATGAGCATATGTATAGGTCTACGCTCGTTTTCTGTGCACAATTAAGGCCCATTGGTTTTTTAACCATTAATTGAGCATCCTTTAAGGCACTCACTAAGATCATCATCCTCTTCACTGTCTGAATTGGCCGCATTTCTTTTGGTGTCGTCTTTCTTTTGATAAATTAATGCTATTATTTCATTGGCTTTCCAATCATCGCGGTTAACCTTGAGAAGTCTCTGGGCAATGTTCATCAGTTTCTTTGCACTTCTTTCCCCCTCACTAGAATGTGGATTCATTTTCAAACACTTCATGTAATGCTCGATTGCCAAGTCTTCACGTCTCTTACTGTACTGGAGGAACTCAGCATAGTAATAATGTACTACATGCACACTATCATTTTTCTTTTTAGCTGACTCGAATGTTTTTTTAAACAGTTCTTCTGCCTTAGACAGATCATGTCTCTCACGCCTCTCCCCGTATTGAAGTGCAAGCTCGCACATGGCAAAGACAAAGGAATCTTTAAGAGAAGTTGCCTTTTCTAAGTAGTAGATTAACTGACATCGTGCATCGTTTACCTCAATCTTGTTTACTCTGTCTTGTCGTTTTCCTTTTTGTAAATTAATTTTCTTAGTCTTGTAGCACATTGCCAACTGATGATGTATAAAACTAGAGTTTGGTGATTTTACAAGCGCTTTTATCAGCAGTTCAATGGACCTGTCTACAGATCCTTGATTCCTGAAGTATTTCCCAACATACCTTATGACATGTGGTTTTTCTGGAGAGCCACTCAGAGCTCTCTCCATCAGTTTCTCAGACTCATTCATCATCGTTTTGGAACATAACAAAAGTTTAAGTCCTAGAAGAACTCTCAAGGCATCATCATCTGGGTTGATGTCAATGGCGTGTCTCAGCTGTTTGATCGCAGGAGAATCCACAGTGCAAAATGTACCATTTTCAATGCGATACAAAGCTGTGGCATAACCAGCGTTCCACTCGCTATTTTCTGGATCAAGTTCCACTGCCTTCTGGAAAACTTCTACGGCTCTTTCATAATACTTGCGAGAGAATTTAAGATAGGCCCACCCTTTCTCACCAAGCACCTCTGAAGATGAAGACTCAGTTGGAAATGTTTCATTTATCTTCTGAAGCTTCATCAGGAAACTTTCACACTCTGTGTAGTTCTTCATGTGGTAGTTTATCCAGGCAAAATTTCCATATGTGACAATGAGTGTCTTGTCACAGTTGTCACCAAGGTTTTCTTTAATGAGTGTCTCAGATTTCAACAGGTGGGCAAGCGCCTCTTCGTTGTGCCCGAGAAGGAAATTCACATATCCTAAAGAGCAGTGAGTTCGTGCAACTCCTTGCTCCCTTCCTAGACCCATCTTGACCTGTTCCTCAAGCCTATTGAGGATATCAGTTAAGACTAGATCATCTTTTTTAATGTCCCAGGTGAAGTGACACTCCAGCTTATCCAGTTTTGCTTGTAAACTGTCCTGGATTGAACTGGAAAGAAAACAAATGAATTAATTAAAGGAATAAAACTTATAAGAACAACATTACACCTTATAACATAATGCTTTCAAGTATTAAGTAGGGAGAGTGCTTCTGTTTAATTTTTTATGCAACTCAAACTTTAATTTGTGTATGAATTTATTGTAGTTTTTAAAATGGTTATGCATTCACCCATGTGAACACCCACCCATTAGCAATTTAGTTTTAAATTACATATAGTAACAAAATGTATTGTTTGTTTATTCAGTATTGTTTATAAAATATAATAATAATAATAATATCTCTGACAAAAACATCTGTCTGAATGTTTAATATATATATATATATATAAATGTGATATGAAGTGAGAGGGGAATCTCCTAAGCTCCACAAGGACGCAGAGTGATAACCCCTACTCTCAGGACTTCAGTTTAAATGATCGTTCAAACGACAGTGCCCCTTATAATAGGTTGGTCCTCCTCGTTCTGCCAAAACAGAGCCAACCCATTGAGGCATGTACTCTAGTCTACAAGACCCTGAAGGTGTCCTGTGGTATCTGACACCAAAACATTAGCGTCAGATTCTTCAAGTCAATTTAAAACTGTTGGTCCAGCACATTCCACAAATGCTGAATTGGATTGACATTTGAGGAATTTGGAAGCCAGAGAAACAGTTCAGTTTTCATCCAATAGTGTCAGTGCAAATAAATAATATTGTTCCCAACTAAGCAAGTCAGAGGTGACAGAGGTGGCAATAAGGAACCCAAACTCCATCAGGTGACAGCATTCAAATATTTCATCCAGTTCTTTTTGATTGAAGATTGAATTCATCACACAAAGCTTGTGATATGAAGGGGAGTCCCCCTTGTGCATCCATGAGCCTTGGGCGCCAAACACCCTGCCGCTGATTTGTGGTTTGTCCCTCCACAGACTATTGTTGGTAAATCTCACCACTGCTGATCAGGAGCAACCCACAAGCCATAGTGTTTCAGAGATGCTCTGACACATTTACTTTGTCATAGCAATTTGGCCTGGGTCAGTGTTGTTCAGATCTTTATTCCTGTCTGTTTATCCTGCATCCAACAACATTGATTACAATAACTGATTGTTTGCTTACTAGCTAATAAACCAGACCTTAATATGTGGCCTTGTTAGGAGATTATCAACAATATTCGCTTCATTTGTGTTTTGGCTTATCAGTATATATCCCACAACTATACTTAATTTGGTTAATTTGGATGCAAAGAGTTTACCCCTGCCGACCTCACCAACATTTCAGTGACTCATTTTGGAAAGCGAGGAATGCTTGAGTATAGAAAACCCTAAAAAAAATTATATAATATCTACATGTGTATCTGAATGCATAGAAACGTTAGGACCTCTGTAGGACCCAACAAATCAGCTCATTTGCTCCATATAAAGCTATAAGGCCATCTAGTGACAAGAGTCATGAAATTTCATGTTGTATTTTTTCCCCCCACAAGAGATAAGCAAAGACGCCCAATGTATGATATTTTAAGCTGAATTTCAAGGATTATGTATGGCATTTTTAGTTCTTTTTAATCTAAGTTAAAAGAATGTGAATAATGTCCTTAAAGTATGAGTTTTTTATTATTGATAAAATCTAATAATTTAAAGGCAGATAAAAAAAAAGAAAAAAAGAAAAAAAAGCTTTTGGACAAAAATAGAGTAGGGCTTCGGGTCATTTTGACACGTAAGGGAAGGATTTGTTACAAAGTGTAAAGGAAGGAGGAGAGTTAATATCAAATTAGCCCAGCAAATTTAAATTATTAGCAAACATTATTAGCATTTTCATACAGTTGCAAGAAAAAGTATGTGAACCGCTTGTGAATAATTTTAATGAAATGAGATCATGCAAAATGCATGTTATTTTTTTATTTAGTACTGTCTTGAAGTCATTTTGCATAAACATTTTTACATATAGTCTAAGACAAAAAAAGCTGAATTTTTTAAAATGACCCCATTCAGAAGTTTATGAACACTTGATCCTTAATACTGTGTCATTCCAGTTTTTTTTTTTTTGGCCTTGTGATGGTTGTTCTTGAGTCCCTTGTTTGTTTCAGGAAAACTGAGGGACTCAAGCACAACTATTAAAACAGATTTAAAGGTCCCATGGCATGAAATTTTCATTTTATGAGGTTTTTCAACATTAATATGAGTTCCCCTAGCCCAGGGGTTGGGAACATTGATCCAGAAGGGCCACTCTCTTGCAGAGTTTAGCTGCTAAACTCTTCAAGAGAGTGGCCCTTCTGGATCAACGTTCCCCACCCTATAGCCTGAATATTGTCCCCAAGTAGCTAGAAATTTTGATCAGTGTAAACCGAGTTCTAGCTGTCTTTCTCTGCCTTTGAGAAAATGACAGCCCAGACGAGTTGATCTTGAATTTTCCTATTATGGCATGCACACTTGTTCAAACTGCCATTATAATGAATGACTCTGTTAAGCTACACAACAGAAGCTCTTACTGTATTCATGTCGATGTCGTGTTTGTTGTTAGTTGTGGTGAAAGCATTTTGTGAGAAATAATGTTGCAAAGTTCACTCGTGTTTATTCAGAGCGCTCAGATACAAACAAAAACAAAAAAACTCCCACTCACAGCGCTCTAAACAACTCGCTGCAATAACACTTTCTTAGCAATCTTTCTAGTGATGTCCGGTTCGCGAGCGAATCGTTCTTTTTAACCGGATCTTTATAGTGAATCGGTCGAACCAGTTCACCAAATCGAACAGAATCGTTCTAATAGGTTCACGTCTCAAATCAGGGCTGATCCCACAAGTTACTATAGTTATTTTCTGACATGAGTGACAGTCCCTCCAAATAGAAATAAACTAATATCTTGAAGTAGATGTTGTAACTTCAATCGTTAGCTGAAGTGAGACCATTTTTTTACAGTCTATGAGTGAGACATGTTTTGCTGAGAGATCTGATGAACTCACGAGCAGCTGATACTGAGCATGCACGTGTAACCGAACGTAGCGGTTGTCGGATTCTCGGATCAGCAGTAGAGAATCGAAAACCGTTTCTGTCGGACACGTTCGATAATGAGAACCGATGAGCCGCGCATGCGTGTTATTTGTTCAGAGGAACGAAATACAGGTTAAGTGTATAAAACTAATCACGTTTGGAAACATCATAACAAAGCTGTCTTATCACTGTATTATTTTAAAGTTTGGAAACAATGGATTGTAAAACGATCAAATTAAACATTTATTTGTTTTATCAATAATGCATGATATTTTCCGGAACAGCTTTTATCTTATTTAATTTCTAAGTCGATACACATTTTAAAATGTAATCAAAACAGTAGGTTTGATATAGACTATTCAGCTTGCAGCAGTTCTCAGCTCAGCACACACACACTGATACAGCGGTTCTCGAGTCAGATCGACCGGGTTGCAACGATTCTCGGATTATCAGTCCAGAATCGAGAACCGTTTCTATCGGACTCGTTCGATCTTTTGGACATGTTTGATTCTGAGAACCGGTGAGCGAGATACTGAGCATGCGTGAGAGCGTCGTAACCGAACTGTTTCTCTCGGACTGGGACAGCTGATTCTGATAATGAGCACGGGTGAACTGAGGATTTGTGTAAGTATTATGTTGTGTATTGAGTTACGGCTTAACCTGTAGAGGGCGATGTAGTCCACGATACATTGGAATGGATGTTGGTAAGAGAGTGAAGAGAGAAAAATAAAGACACATGTGAAAGAGTTGAAGCTAGCTGTTTGCTCGAGTCTGTTTTCTTGTTAATTATTGCAATACTTAACAAAATTGGCGACGAGGATGGCGACTGCCGGTGTGCCTCTCCCTGCATTATTTCTGCCATGCAGTGGACAACCCACTATCCCGTTCGATATGTGGATGAAAATGTTCGGGAATTACCTGCTCGCTATTCACGCAGAGGGAGATGACTGGCCCGATACGAGGAAGCGTGCAATCCTCCTACACTGCTTGGGCACCGAAGGCCAGCGTATATTCTATACACTCACGAACGTAGGTACAACATATGATTCGGCAGTGGCTGCACTGCGTGTACATTTCAGTCCAGCAATAAATGTTGTGGTGGAACGACACAAGTTCAGGCAAAGAGTACAGAGGCCACATGAGACTGTAGCAGAGTATGTGGGAGCGCTACGTGAGTTAGCTACTACATGTGGGTTTGATGGTAATACAGATGAAATGATACGGGACCAACTTATTGAGCATGCTAGCTGTGCAAAAATACGTGAGAGACTGTTAGTACAAACTGAGGCAGACCTCACACTGGATAAAGCAGTAAAGTTGGCGTGTCAAGTGGAAGCAGCAATTGGATATGCTCAGACTCTAGCGTCAGAGTCGCATGCTCCAGTGCACGTGGTGAAGGCGAGACCGAAACGTCCATTCAGAACCAGAGCAAAGAGCAGTTACTCCGCAGAGCCGGCAGCAGCTCTGAAACAGGATCAAAGCTGTTTTAGATGTGGGTCAGCAGCTCACTTGCCAAATGCCCAAGACTGCCCTGCAAGGAAAGTGACATGCCGAAACTGCAATAAGGTCGGGCACTTTGCTCGGGTATGTAAGTCCAAACAAAACACAGCCAAAGTAGGAGAGGTGGTTATTTTAGAAATGAATACGGTGCGAATGATAGAAAATGGACAACAAGACGACAAACTCACATGCACAGTAACCATAAAGGGAAAAGCAACTTCCCGTACTGTGGAGTTAGTGGTGGATACGGGATCGGCGGTGTCAATCATTCCGGAGCACCTCAACAGAACGCACTTCAGTGATGTGTCGCTTGCTGAGCCACAAAAAAGGTTAGTGACTTACACCAAAGCTGACGTTCCAGTGCTAGGTTGCATGTTAACTACAGTGCAGTATGCGACCATTACAGTACCAGCTACACTGTACGTTGTGAAGACAGGCACGGCCCTGCTGGGAATGGACTTATTCAGAGCACTGAGACTTTCTATTGACAACAACAGCGTACTCTCACCTGCGGGTTCAGTGACAGAGACCAGAGAGATCAAAGCGGCATCTGTGACTGGGGAGAAGCTAGGTCTTGCTAAAGGCTTCATTCACTGTGTAAAAGTCAGGAAAGACGTCCAGCCGGTTCAACAAAAGCTGCGGAGACTCCCTCTGTCAGTTAAACAAGCTGTCTCTGCTGAATTGGAGAAATTGTTAGAAATGGATGTGATAGAGAGGATTGACGCATCTCCATGGGTATCACCCATCGTTGTCACCCGAAGAAAGAATGGTGCAGTGAGAATGTGTGTGGACTTACGTGAACCAAACAAGGCGGTAGTGATGGACAGTCACCCACTTCCCCATATGGAGGATCTCTTCTCTGAAATGCGTGGAGCTACTGTGTTTTCCACCATTGATTTAGCAAATGCTTACCATCAGGTGTTACTGGCAGAGGAAAGCAGAGATATGACGGCATTCATAACGCACAAAGGGCTGTTCAGGTTTCGTCGGGTCCCATACGGACTGTGTTCAGCCCCAAGTGCGTTCTCCAAAATGATGTCTCTAGTGCTGAAAGATCTCAAGGGGGTCCAGAACTATCTGGATGACGTCATAGTCTATGGCACAGGAAAGGAAGAGCATGATCGTAACCTGCAGATGGTGCTGGCTGCGCTAAAGGAAGCTGGCCTCCAGCTCAACAATGAAAAATGCCACTTCAACCAGACCAGCCTACGGTTCCTTGGACACACCATCTCAGCCCAGGGTTTGCTGCCAGACAAAGACCACCTCAAGGCTATTACAGCTGCTCCAGCGCCTAGCGACGCCACTACACTGCGTTCATTCTTGGGGCTCACAGCATGGTATGCAAAATTTGTGCAAAATTTCGCATCTCTGGTGGAGCCCATGCGAGACTGCCTGCGTGACAACACATTTCAGTGGACGGCAGCAGCACAGTCAAGCTTTGACATGGTCAAGACTCGCATTGTAACCAGTTCAGCGCTATCCGTCTTTGACCCCGCCCTTCCTACAATTGTGTCTACAGATGCTTCAGATTATGGCCTGGGTGCCATACTGACACAAATGCACTCTGATAACACGGAGCGCACAGTTGCTTTTGCCTCACGCTCCCTTACTCCTGCGGAACGGAAATACTCCATTGTAGAAAAGGAGGCGTTAGCCTGTGTGTGGGCTGTGGAAAAGTGGAGGACATTCTTATGGGGGACAAGATTCACATTGCGTACAGACCACCAGGCGCTGACCACACTGCTACACACAAAAGGACTTGGGCGCGCGGGAATGCGTATTGCCCGGTGGTCAGCCAGACTTCTTTGCTTCACGTACGACGTAGTGTATCGTGCAGGAGAACAAAACTATGCTGCTGACTGTCTCTCCCGTCTGCCTCTACCATCAGAAGAGAATGCGGAGCCAGTGACTGAGCCCGAACTTGTAGCTTTGCTGGACACAGAACTGAAAGCTCTCTCAGTGAAGGACTTTGCTGTGGCATGTGAAACATGCCCAGAGCTTACTGCCGTCAGGGCACAGATAAAAAAGGGGTGGCCTAAAACAGCAAAGTCTCTACCTGCAGTGCTCAAACCCTATTTTGCTACGAGAGATGAACTCTCAGTTCAAGATGTGACAATATACAGGGGCCCTCACCGACGGCTAGTGCCTGTAGCCCTGAGAAAACAGTTGATGGACCTGGCACATGAAACTCACCAGGGTGTTGTGCGCACCAAGCAGAGGCTGCGTGACTTATACTGGTGGCCCGGCATGGACATGCTGGTGCAGGACAACATTAGTGCATGTGTAACCTGCCAGATGAATGATAAAAGCGCTAAGACGCATGCTGCCCCACTTCAGCCAGTTTCACTGCCAGACGGTCCATGGCAGAAAGTAGGAATTGACATCGTCGGACCGTTTGAGTCAGCAAACTGGGACTGCCGCTATGCAGCGACTCTGATTGATTATTATACAAAGTGGCCGGAGGTGGCTTTTACACATTCAATCACAACCACGGCTGTCACTACCTTCCTGGCTGCTGTGTTTGCACGCTTTGGTAACCCCACAGAACTCATTAGTGACAACGGGACACAGTTTACCTCGAGCGAGTTCACAGAATTTCTGGCAGTGAGAGATATTACACACAGGAAAGTGTCTTTGTATTACCCACAAGCAAACGGAGCCATTGAACGCTGGAACCGCGTTCTCAAAGAAACACTTCTTACTGCTGAACAGGAGAGGAAATCGTGGAAAGCATTCATACAGGCCTTCTTACTCTCATACCGTGCAACTCCACACAGTACAACTGGAGTGTCACCATATGAACTTATGTTCAACAGGAAAATGCGCACGAAGGTGAACATCGGTCCGGCAAGGAAATCTACTCTGCTGACAGAGAAACAGCTGCGCAACCGTGTCATCTCTAAACAAAATGCATCAAAAATGTACACGGATGTGAGAAGAGGTGCACAAGTACCAAAGATCAAAGAAGGAAGTTTAGTAAGAGTTCGAAAACCCTTCCATGTCAAGAAAGGTCTGTCAAAGTTCCATAGACCTGCCAGGGTGGTACGGAGAGCTGGTGCAAATGCGTATGTGCTGGAAGATGGACGCACTTGGAACGCTACTCATCTCTCACTGGTTCCTGACAAGGTAAAAGATGTTATTGACAGTCCTGTTCCGGTACCTGTGCTGGGACCTGCACAAATGCCGGATGTTCCAGTACCTGAGCCGGGACCGGCCATGGGCGTAGATTACGCGGGGGACGCGGGGGACGTGTCCCCCTCACTTTTAATAAAATGTATTTTCGTCCCCCGCACTTTTACTGGGTCTCACCGATCCTAGTCGACCCGCTCCGAGCGGGATCCGAACCGGCCTTACCCTGCGCGGGGGCGGGCAAGTTGACAGGGACGCTAAAAACAGATTTCTTTAATCTGGGTTGATTGCGCGCTTCTTGAGGTCACGGGCAAGTGTATTTACATTGAAACCAATGTGAATACATCAAGATTTAAATTCAGAGACTAAAAATTATCTATGCATGACCTGTCATTTTATTCGCGTCTAAATATGAGGGCGCTCTCACAGAATGTCAAAAGCGGATTCGTAGAGGTAATATCCAGTCACGCTGGAGCTGCAGCTGAAGGAAAACAATCGTTATGAGTTATGAAAGGTGATGACGACAATCAGACGAGTGCGACAATATATGCTTTATGTGTGTTTTTCAAGTCATCTCAAGGCTATTTATTGACAATAAAGTATAGGCTATCATATGAATAATGCAGCTTTTAAGGTTTAGTATCTTCTGCTCACCACGGCTGCATTTATGTAATCAAAAATAGTTCAAACAGTACTATTTTGAAATATTATTACAAATTAAAACAGCTTTTTTCCTATGTGAATATAGTAATTTATTCCTGTGATCAAAGCTGAATTTATCATCATTACTCCAGTCTTCAGTGACATGATCCTTCACTTATCATTCTCATATGATGATTTTATAATCAAGAAACATTTATGATTATTATCTGTGTTGAAAACAGATGTGCTGCTTAAAAATGTTGTGGAAACCATGATAGCCTACATGTTATTTTTCAGTATTCTTTAATGAATAGAAAGTTCAATGGACAGCATTTATTTGCATTCATTAAATAAATTATTATCTTTTGTAATATTAAAAATATCACTTGTGATCAATTTACTGCATGTCTGATCAACAAAAGTATTAATTTCTCTCTTTTTTTAATTTTACCACAAATGTTTAGATGATTTCCACAAAAATTAAGCAGCACCATGAGCAGCATAACTGATAATAATCATAAATGTGTGTTGATCATCAGATCCTCATCTGAGAATGATTAGTAAAGGATCATGTGACACTGAAGACTGGAGTAATGATGATAAATTCAGATTTGATCACAGGAATAAATTAAACTTTTCTATATCTTCACATAGAGAACAGCTGGTTTACATCAGAATATATCTATATATTTTTTACATTGCACAAAATCTATGGAGTCTTAATGCACAAGTGTTTGTAGTATATAAACCAATCATAAAATTGGCAAAAAAATAGGAGAATAATATTATAGATATTAATTAGTGGTTATTGTTCAGCAGTGTATTTGATATCTTGCCCAATTAAAAGCAAGAGATGCAATAAATGATATTGGTCCAAAAAAAATAAATAAATTCTGTCCCCCTCACTTCTGAAAAGATGGCTACGCCCCTGGGACCGGCACAATTTTCCGGCGATGCGCGGATGCCTGCCAGGGTCAGAAAAAAACCTGCATGGCTTAATGATTACGTACAGTAATCCCTTCTCATGGCCTTTGGGGGGGAAACTAAGAGGGAATGAGATTGAAGTTATATAAATAATAGTAATAATTTGAATGCTGTTTTGCTTGTGACTTTGTTTGTCTAATTTGGTTTAAGTTTAGCATTTCTGTTGATCAACATAAGATTGCATGTTGTACGGTTAAATTGTTACAACGGGAAAAAAAAAGGTTTAAGTTGCATTATATTACAGCCCAGTTCTAAGGGATTTAAGAGACAGCGTATTTATTTTACTTTACCTGGTAAGCTTATTAAACAAGAGGGGAAATATGTTGTGTATTGAGTTACGGCTTAACCTGTAGAGGGCGATGTAGTCCACGATACATTGGAATGGATGTTGGTAAGAGAGTGAAGAGAGAAAAATAAAGACACATGTGAAAGAGTTGAAGCTAGCTGTTTGCTCGAGTCTGTTTTCTTTTTAATTATTGCAATACTTAACATATTATGTCAATGTAAGTTTATTTAATCAGTGTAAAACATCAGTGTTTGCACGACAGTCGCTGTATTGAGTGCTGTTGCAAAACATAAATAAAAAAAATTATCCAAGATGATGATGATGTCAATAACAATTATTTCTATACTAAAGTTTTGATTACAAATACTTTATATGGATGTGTTTGAATGTATTTTCATCCGCCGGGATGATAGAAATGACGTCATTACGTAAAGACGTAAAATAACCGGTGATCCGTTTTTTTTTAACCGGATCATTGAAACGAACTGTCAGAAAGAACCGGTTTGCGGAAAAGAATCAAACTTTCCATCACTAAATCTTTCCCCAGCTTGCGCGGGGCCTCACTAAACCACGCCTCCTCCGCCACATAATCTTATACTAATTTCATATGCAATGATGTCAGCCAATCACAACAGTGGGTGTTTTCACTGGCAGGCATGCCCCTTGAAACAGAGCATTCAAGCCAGAGGGCTAATATCAGTATAGAAAAAATGGCTTTTATTTCTAAATTATGACATTTTGTGATGTAAAAACCATACTAACAATTACACCTCAGGAAACGTAAAAAAAAAAAAAGAAAAAAAAAGTGACATTTAAATAATCACTAGTGCTCCAGAAGGAAACACAATGTATTAAAGGGTTAGTTCACCCAAAATTAAAAATTCTCTCATTAATTACTTACCCTCATGTCGTTCGACACCTGTACGACCTCCGTTCATCTTTGGAACACAAGTGAAGATATTTTTGTTGAAATCCGATGGCTCAGACAGGCCTTCATTGACACCAATGTCATTTCCTCTCTCAAAACCCATAAAAGGCACTAAAGACGTCTTTACAAACCCCATCGCACTACATAGTCTGTACAAAAAAAAATTTGTAGCGACGAGAATGGTTTTTATGCAAAAAAAATAATTAAATAACGACTTCAACACAAAGCTTCGCACAGTATGAATCAGCCTATCGATTCATGATTCGGATCACCAATGTCACAGAATTTCAGCAGTTTGTCACGCGATCCGAATCATGGTAGATAGGCTGATCAGATAGGCTGATTCATAACGGCTCAAAACTTTGTTTTGAAATCGGACTATCACTATATAAGTCGTTATTTAATTTTTTTTGCACACAAAAACTATTCTCGTTACTTCATAAAATTATTGTACAGAGTCTGTAGTGAGATGGGCTTTGTAAAGACGTCTTTAGTGCCAATAATGGGTCTGAGAGAAAATTGGTGTCAATGAAGGCCTGTCTGAGCTGGTCTGAGCCATCGGATTTCAACAAAAATATCTTCACTTGTGTTCCGAAGATAAACGGAGGTCTTACGGGTGTTGAAGGACATTAGGGTAAGTAATTAATGAGAGAATTTTAATTTTTGGGTGAACTAACCCTTTAAGAGGTAAGTAATTAATTAGAGAATTTTCATTTTTGGGTGAACTAACCCTTTAAGAGCCAGTGATGGGGGGACTTGAATTTCAAGTTGAAAATTTCAAGTTTGACAATTTGAAGATCAAGATCAAATTTCTTCCGGGACACATGTAAGTATCTTCTGTTACTTCTGAAGGGCAGTACTAAATAAAAACAAAATAAAATAAATAGATTTAAACAAAATAAGAAAAATTTGGACAACATCATCCTGTTCAACAGTTTTTACCTCTGGCTCTTAAAGGGTCAGTTCACCCAAAAATGAAAAGTATTTCATTAATTACTCACCCTCATGTTGTTGGACACCCGTAAGACCTTCGTTCATCTTCAGAACACAAATGAAGATATTTTTGGTGAAAGCTGATGGCTGAGAAAAGCTTCAGATAGGCCTCCATTGGCATTCAGTACATTCCCACTCACAAGACCCATAAAGGCACTAAACATTTTGTTACAAAGTCCATCTCACTACTGCTGTACAATGATTTTACAATGCGACAAAAATAGTTATTGTGCGCACAAAAATCAAAATAAATACTTTATCCACCAAGCTACTGACGTGAACTCCGTTCAGATACATGACCCGGAATTTTTGGGTAAACTAACCCTTTAATGCATTGTGGAGCATCAGTGAATGTTTAAAAAAAAATGTAATAGTTGTGTTTGAGTCCCTCAATTGTCCTCAATGTGAAAAGATGGATCTCAAATTCATACAGTCACTGCTGGAGAGTGAATCGCTTTCTGGACATTAGTGTGCATTTGTAGATCACAGCACGCATTTGTAGATTTTGAAACACTTCTAGCATCAAGACAATAAGGGGACTCCATTCATCCTTTACTCAAGCCAATCAGATAACAGCCACATTGCACAGACAAATCGTAACATTCTCATTACAACTACCAATCACGTTTTGGTTTACATTCAGAGTGGGAAAAAATTATTTTGCACCCCTGAAAGGAACTGTTTTCTGTGGGTGGGTGTTTTAAAAAAAAAATTGAACCCCGTTTCCAAAAAGATTGTTGATTTAAAGGTGCAGTGTTTTAAATTTTAGCGACATCTAGCATTGAGATTGTGAACTGCAATCACCCAATGCCCTCCCTTTAGAAGCACATAGAGAAGCTATGGTGGCCGACACAGGACAAAAATGCCATTGTCCAAGAGAGCAGAGTGACTAACACTCTTTAGTAGGGGTGTAATTCACTTGTTTTCTCGATGCATCGACTACAATTCCTGACGATGCATATGCATCGATCTTGAAACATGTATTTTGAATCGAAACTTGATTTAAAATGCTAAGAATCTGATTAATCGGGATTCAATAATGATTCAGTGCTTTAAAATAAACATTTGATTATATCTATACATGCGAGAATTAATAGAGACTTTGTATTGTGTCATCCGCGCCCTCACAGCTCTTCACAGACATGCGCTGCGCTTTACCTCCTTCACTGGATTATGCTCATGCTTCTTCCGTAGCTCATATAAAATACTGAAGTTATGGAAATGGGTCATAAAGCATTTAAAATAAAACCCCACTTATTCAATGATGCATTTATCGCATGGACGGAGCAAACACATTTGTAGGTGTCTAAAATACATATGCACAGTTCTGATGAATGATTCATGAAATTTAACTTAATGTCGTTTACCTGAATATACGAAGGAAACTGCTAAAGTACAGCAACATTAACAACACGTGCGGTTTATCTATAAATCAGAGGCGCATTAAAAGTGTGTCCGATACTATATTAACAGTAGACACCCGGCATGTTTTCTTTCAGAATCATCATTAGGAAAATGTTCCGTATAAAGAAAACAAAGAGGGCTTTTCTTAGTTAGGGGTTAGTTCGGATTAGCTGGAAAAGTGCATGATATTCTAGTCTCTCCAATGAAGCATTGTTTAATGCCTGGAACACTTTAAAGGGTTAGTTCACCCAAAAATGTATTTTATTTCATTAATGACTCACCCCAATGTCGTTCCACACCCGTAAGACCTCCGTTCATTCTCGGAACACAGTTTAAGATATTTTCGATCGAGTCTGAGGGCTTTCTGTCCTTTGAATGTAAGTGTATGCCCACTTGCTGTCCACGTCCAGAAGGTAATGAAACATCATCAAAGTAGTTCAAATATGTGACATCAGTTGATTAGTTAGACTCTTTTGAAGCATTGACAATACATATTGGTCCAAAAATAACAGAAAATACGACTTTATTCAGCATTGTCTTCTCTTCCGTGTTCCTCAAATAAAGATTCAAAACGGTCATGAATCATGATTCAGATCGAGTGTCAAACTAGCAAACTGCTGAAATAACGTGACATTGGCAATACGATTCATGAATCAATCTGCTGATTCACGACCATTTGAATCTTTATTTAAGGTTTGAAAACAAACGCGGAAGAGAAGACAATGCTGAATAATTTTTGTTATTGTTGGACCGAAATGTCTTGTCGACGCTTGCACATAGAGCTATGCACAACTTTCTGTGCAACCTTTTCCAATATAATAATACTTGGAGATTTTAACATTAATTTTTAACATTAATCCTTGCTGCCATTGTGCTACAGAATTCCTGCAGTCATTGGACTGCTTAAATTTCAGGCAACATGTTGATGTTCCCACACATATCAAGGAGAATATTCTTAATCTGGTCATTATATATATCTGCCTCTCTAAGTGCAGTAGTGCCCCATTTGTGTATTATCTGGGTGTATCTGACCTAAGGTCATTTCCATGGAGCTGTCTTTTTTGTTGTCCTACATGAAGGCCAAATGTGAAATATGTTTCAGAAACCTGGAAAATATTAACAAAGTAAACCTGAGCTTAAGCATTTAACATCTCGATTCTGAAAATATCCCATCAGTTACTGAGTCTGTGGAATTCTACTTTAAAGGTGACCTAGAATTAAAATTGAACACCATTGCCTCCTCCTTTATATGTAAATCTTGTTTGTCAAAATCACCATGGAAAAAACAGGCTATTTTCAACATAACGGCAACTGTGAGTTTTTGATATTTTTTGGACCAAAATTCATTTCGAAAATTTTCGATGCTTCAAGAGATTCTAAATAACCAACTGATGTCAACTTTGGACTACTTTGATGACGTTTTTATTAGCTTTCTGGACATGGACAGTAAAGTGTGCATAGACTGCATTTGCTCTGGGACTAAATTATAAAATATCTTAAACTGTGTTCCAAAGATGAAAGGAGGTCTCACCGGTGAGGAACGACATTAGGGTGAGTCATTAATGACATAAATTAAATTTTTGGGTGAACTAACCCTTTAACCTTTGAGGCCCATATTAAATATTTTTGCAAAACATCTTTTTGTCACCTCAGACTCCGTCCCTCACTCACCCTTCATGATGTTGAGAAACTCGTTCAAGCCTTTGTCTCCTCGAGACTGGATTTTTGTAACGCTCTTCTCTTTAGGATTCATAGCAACAGCATCCAGAAACTACAGCACATACAAAACAGTCCCGTGCTAATATCCTGATGAGAGTGCCTAAATATGAACACCACACCAATTCTTCAGTCTCTATATTGGCTTCCTTTTTCCGCTCAGATCGAGTATAAAGTTTACCTTCTCACACATCAGTGCATCCATTACAATGCTCCCATCTACCTTAACAAACTCATTACTCCACAGATCTCAGCAGATTCTCTTCGCTCCACAAACACTCATCAGCTTCATCCCCCAAGGATAAAGACCCGCACCACTGGGGACAGAACATTCTGTGCCGCTGCTCCACGCCTGTGTAATGCCACCCTGAACATCTGAGGGCTCTACAAAAGACTGGTGCTTTTAAAACGGGACTAAAGTTATTCCTGTTTAGAAAGTCTTTCAATGTTTAAATTGCTTTGTGTTTAAATTTTTTGGGTTGATTTTAACTTAATTCTTAATTGCTCAAACTGCTTTATTTATTTTTTCCCTCCCTTTGTAGCACTTTGAGATTTTCTTTTTTAAATGTAAAGTGCTTTATAAATAAAATGTATTATTATTATTATTATTATTATTATTATTGTGCAATGTGCACACAGCAGCAACTGAATGCATTCCCAGACAGTAGTGCAGTGAAAATCGTACACTGTGAACTCGGCATAAGTAAAATATGTCTTGTCTTTTAAAATAATAAATAAACTTTAGCCTGTCAAACATTTGAAACTAATATGGATATGAGATGTTTATTTTGCCACGTTCACACAGAAACAGTCCTTCATTTATTTTGGTCATGTTGCTACTGAACTTTAGCCTGACAAGCCAGACCCACATCAAGATGTTTGGTCTGGAAACTCACCACAGGGCTCAATCCGAGGGCGGGATAAACGGTTGTCTTTCAAACTCCCTCTGCACGCGATAGGATAGTGCTACAACCAACCAGAGCAACGAAGGTGAAACAGAGCTCGCTGACTGATTACAGTTTTTCTCGATTGCTTAAACACATTTCTTGAAACTATGCCTCATATTCTCAAAACTATAAACACAAATCCATAACGTCTCACCCAGTTTCCCAAACAACCTATTTTCAGGTCAAAATGAAGCTCTACACTCAAAACCATTCACTCTTGCTGAAAAACCAAACTCTGCCCTCAGACAAGACACACAAGCCCTCAAAATCACACACACTACAACATAGTCTAACACACTGGTGCAATAAATTCAAAACAACATTTCCAAAACTGGTAAGTTATGTTACTTGTGGTTCCCCTCCTCTCAAACCTTTTCACATGATGAACAAAAGACACAACCAATGGATACATTGGCACATTTTTATTCATTCATTCATACTACACAGTACAAAAAAAACAAAAACAAAAAAAATGTATTCCGCCTCAGCCTCCCTTCTTTGGTCTGGGTCAGGCCAGAGAATCTCATCCACATCACAGGCTATATTAGCCCTAGCCTGGCAGCAGGGGTAAAATCCTCTTGCATGCCTGATCCACCCCTGGCACGCATCTACTGACACATGGCCTGGACGAGGTGAACAAGCATCAAGGTTCTCGATCATACACTTTCCACTAGTGTTGTAGTCAAGACCACCTAAACCGAGACCAAGACAAGTCCAAGACTTTAAAGGGCCGAGACCAAGACAAGACCAAGACTTTGAAGGGCCGAGACCAAGACAAGACCAAGACTTTGAAGGGCCGAGACCAAGACAAGACCAAGACTTTGAAGGGCCGAGACCGAGTCAAGACCAAGACCAGTGCATGTCCCCACACTTATGATAAAATGTGGAATATGGATATGATTGGCACTTCTCTCGTATAATCAACTAAACTGGCTCTAATTTCATCCGAGACTGCTTGTCGTCTTCCTCCTCCTCCTCCTCCTCCTCCTCCTCCTCCTCCTCCTCCTCCTCCTCCTCCTCCTCCTCCTCTCCCTCCTCCTTCACCATGTCCTCTTCCTCCTCCTTCACCACCCACGCCCTTACGAAAGGAAAATATATTTACCAATATACTATTTTGAAATATATTAAAATATATATTAAATACATGGAATAATATATTGATGGTATAATACAATATATTATATAGTCCTGTAATATATTGCAAAATATACAAATGATTGCCGCTTTCATATATTGTAATATATTGGAGAATATAAATATTAAATCCCATATATGTGAATATATTGCCTAATGTATTACATGATATTTTCCAATATACTGCAATATATTTTTGTTTCGTTAGGGCGTCCTCTTCCTCTCCCTCCTCGACCTTTTCCTTCATTTCTTTGAGGATCCATTGTTCCAAATCTCAAATAAACTGTCTCTGGCACTTTAATGTATCTTGAAAGTTCTGATTGATGTGTGTTCAATTTTGACTCTTAGTGTTTTCACCTGGGTAATTGTGTGCTAATTGAGCTGAAACTATGCTGACTTGAGTGAACAATATTGAATGCTAGTGCTTTCTAAATGACCACATGGTCTAGGCAATGAGAAATTAAGGGATTTGTGTGTAGAGTTTTGCAGTGACAGTTCAACAAATCTGACTCATGTGTCAAAACAGGGAATAGTGTTTATAGTTTAATGAAATGGGTGTGCTTTTTGATAAATGGCGTTATGGTTTTGAAATTTTATTTCAAAAGCCTGGTTATAGTGTTTAAGCAATCGAGAAAAACTGTAAACAATCGCCGTATCCGGTCAGCAAAACTAAGAACATCTTCCCTTTTTAAGAATGACTTCAGTGCGGTTCTTTGTTCTTTTCTCAGAGAAAAGCTTAACTCCAAGTCTTCCAGAGTCGCGGTCAGAGCTGATTCGAAAGACCGCCGTTCGCCAGTTTCTGTGTTTACTAGAAGCAAGCAAACGCAACTCGGCCGTCGTCATTATGGCCCCGCCCACCGACTCTATACACGATGTGATTGGCCCGGCAAGAGATAGGGGAATACAGCTCAGAAGGATATTGAGAGTTGCTAGACGACACTCGCGGGCAGATTAAATTTGCTGCCGCTAGAGTGCGTCTAGATTTCTAGGCTAACTGAACTTAGCCTGACAAGCCAGACCCACATCAAGATGTTTGGTCTGGAAACTCACCATTGACAGGGCTCAATCCGAGGGGCGGGATAAACGGTTGTCTTTCAAACTCCCTCTGCACGCGATAGGATAGCGCTACAACCAACCAGAGCAACGAAGGTGAAACAGAGCTTGTTGGTAGATTAAACATTCACCGTATCCGGTCAGCAAAACTCCGAATACATCTTCCCTTTTTAAGAATGACTTCAGTGCGGTTCTTTGTTCTTTTCTCAGAAAAAAGCTTAACTCCAAGTCTTCCAGAGTCGCGGTCAAAGCTGATTCGAAAGACCGCCGTTCACCCGTTCACCAGAGTTAGGCGAATACAGCTCAGAAGGGTATTGAGAGTTGCTAGAAGACACTCGGGCAGATTAGATTTGCTGCCGCTAGGGTGCGTCTAGATTTCTAGGCTATACTGAACTATGATTGATGCAAAAGGCTAATTGGTCAGCATGGCTGATATGATTGGCTTGA
Organism: Pseudorasbora parva; assembly: GCF_024679245.1. Taxonomy (NCBI): domain Eukaryota; kingdom Metazoa; phylum Chordata; class Actinopteri; order Cypriniformes; family Gobionidae; genus Pseudorasbora; species Pseudorasbora parva. The sequence goes on from NC_090192.1 coordinate 18,463,381, forward strand.
GCAAACAGTGGTTAGAGTCCACTTATTTGTGGATTTGTCTGCATCTCTTGATGCTAGAAGTGTTTTAGAATCCACAAATGTAGGCTACATGCTGTGCAGTGATCTGCAAATGCCCGACAGTTGTGAGAGAGTTGTGATGTGACATAAAACACATTTGAAAATATTTATAATTTATATTTGTTTGTAAATTGTATACATTTTTTGTGACACTATTTACATTTATTTGTGAATCTCAATCTATTTGGAATAATGCAACATTTCTAACCCCATATAGCCTGCAGGGTCTTTCATTTCTGCCCATGTTAGATCGAATATTCAAGCTGTTTATCCATTTTGGAATTGTTTTCCATTTGTGTTTCCATTTGGTGAATTAGAACAAAGTGTGATGAAAACGAAAATAAAAATTCCAACCCGTTTTGAAGACAACGAGAAAACAAATGATCAATTTAGTTCAAGACAAAACAGCACTCACCTTATGTCTGACATCCTTTTTATTGGAGTTTGTGGAAACGATACGGACAGATGTGTAAACAAGCTCAAGCTAAGCAGCGTAAGTTTCGTTTCCTGAACTATTGTCTGAGCTAGAGGGGTGTGCGAAGTGGCACTGGTACTGACACCCCGTAACATATGATTGGTCGCATCGGGTGCCACTCAATGGAATTCGCTATAGGCTACTGGTGAAATTTTAGTTTCACAGAAAGAAAAAAGTTGCACGCGCAGTCAGAGCTGTTCAACATTCTAAGCACCAGTTTTTTTTTTTAGTTTTTTTTTTTTTTTTAGTTTTTCAAGTTACACAATATAAGAAAATAAATAAAATAAAAAAACACTGCATAACTCACCTTCAGTTGAAAGCCTATAAAAAGTTGATATAGTTCAAATATTTAGCCTACTATATTTGGAGGAGGTTTACATGTTTAGAACATAGTTATTTTATTAGCCTACTTTATGTTAAAATTTTATGATTTTTACATTTTTCATAATACATTTTTTTAAATGGTTTTCATTTCAAATACCCTTTGGGGTGTAAAAATAGAGACTGTGGTCTATAGACTTTACTTTGTGGCCTGTTTTAGAAAATAAGTTTAATACTTAAAGGTTAGCCTACTCTTATAGGTTAAACTTATCTTCAATAATTTAGTGTTTGTGTGTGTGTGTGTGTGTGTGTGTGTGTGTGTGTGTGTGTGTGTGTGTGTGTGTGTGTGTGTGTGTGTGTGTGTGTGTGTGTGTGTGTGTGTGTGTGTGTGTGTGTGTGTGTGTGTGTGTGTGTGTGTTCCTTGTTTGGCAATGCTTGTGAGGACAGAAATGTCCTCACTTATATAGTAAAACATGAAAACAACCCGCTAGTGAGGACATTGGACTGGTCCTCACTAGTTAAAAAGGCTTATAAATCAGCCAAAACATGTTTTTATTTAAATCTGTTGTTCTGCACATGTTTCTGTGATGGGTTAGGGATAGGGGTTGGGTTAGGGGATAGAAAATATCATTGACCTGATATAAAATCAATGGAAATCTATGTAATGTCCTCACTAATATAGTGAAACAAACCTGTGTGTGTGTGTGTGTGTGTGTGTGCGTGTGTGTGTGCGTGCGTGCGTGCGTGCGTGCGTGTGTGTGAAATATGATACTCAAGAAAAGAAAAAAAACACATGCAAACTTGTATACAGCTATACAGGCTGCATATGTGTTTTTGTTGAGTATCATATTTCTTATGGATGCAATTCATTGCATTTCAATAATAATTGAGCAATAGACTTATCCCCAAAAGCCAATTGTTTTATAATATAATAGCCTATATAAAAAATGATGCATGAATAGTCAACACTGTAAAAAATAATACCCTATATCTACTCAATAAAATTGTGGCAACAGATTACAAGCAATGTTATTAATTAAATTCAACAACACTTCAAAATTTAGTTAGAATGAATCAAATGAGCACATTAAAAATCAACCATTCAAAATGAGTAACTGCAAACATCACACAAAATAATTAATTAAAATTTAAACAAAAATATTGCTTTCCTCGGACAAAAAACCCAACTATGCTAATGAATACTACTTAATGGAATTGTTTTGATTTAACACAAAATTAGTTGGTATTATTATTTTTAATGAGTAGATTAATTAGAATAATTTAATTAAATCTGATTGCAGGTATGAATAACAGACATAGACATCAAAGATGAATTACAAACTCATTTTATTGCCAACAAGTCACAAATGTTGTTTCTTTACCATCAGAACAGCATTTTTTTCCAATTACAGTTAAAGGCATGTAAATTCACACATGATGAGTGCAAAAAGTGCAAATTCTTTTTGAACACCTTCAAGGCCTGTGAGAACTTCCACGCCTTCGATAACAATTCCAGTGTCCTTTGGACTGTCACTTGAAGCTCCTGTCCTGGTTACAATTACTGCCATCACAAGCTGTTCAATTCCTGTCTGTTCTTCATTGACCTGCAACCATAAACAGCAGTGAGACTCAAAACCTAAGAAAAACTGAATAAAAGAGAAAATCTGAAACTCTATTTGTATCTTACAATACTGATCAAACAAGTTAAGTCCAGTCAACCATACTATGGTTAAGTAGCCAACAATATTATATATTGAATATTGAAATTAAGTTTGCATACGTTGAATTCTTTGATGAGATCTCCTGCATGTCCCAGGAATTCTGTCATGCAGCGGATGACCACCTCTTGTCATATCAACAGGACAATGTTCATCCTAAAAGAAAGAAATGAATTAATGATATATCCTCTAAGGGCCGTGACATTTACCAAACATGCTCCTATAGCAACACCCTGGACAAGCTAATCAATCAAAATCAACCAAAAATAAACAGTGCATTTTTACGGAAGCTTATTGCAGTCACTTGAGAAAAAAAAATCTACTCTGTTTTTCTGAATTAATGACTTAATTTTTAATGAATAATTTTTTTTTGCTCTGTTTTTCTGAATTAATGACTTAATTATCTCAGAATTATGAGATAATTTTTCATGAATAAATTTTTTTTGCTCTGTTTTTCTGAATTAATGACTTAATTATCTCAGAATTATGAGATAATTTTTCATGAATAAAATTTTTTTTGCTCTGTTTTTCTGAATTAATGACTTAATTTTTCATGAATAATTTTTTTTTTGTTCTGTTTTTCTGAATTAATGACTTAATTATCTCAGAATTATGAGATAATTTTTCATAAATACAATTTTTTTTGCTCTGTTTTTCTGAATTAATGAGATCCCTCAAAATCCAGCCAGAGCTCTATTTTAGCTGGATTGCATGGAAGTAAACATGACCAGCCTTACAAATTTGTGCAGACAGCCGATCTCATGAAAATTCGTATAAATAGTAGTATAAATAAGTGTGCAATCTTGTGGAATGTATACGCTAAAATGAGTTTTGGTGTGCATATGGTACACAGTTTTTCACGTGCTTATACGCACTTTATGGCATATTATATGTACGAACCCACCATCCCACCATCCCCAACCTACTAAAGAGCATGTCATATGCATGCACGCGAAAGACTGTGTAGCACGTGCATTATCTCAGTAAACATTCCACACAATATACATTCCAGACGATATACATTAGACACAATTTCACACTCGTACTATTGATACGCATTACTATGTGATCGTGTTAAGATGATGCATCTGAAATGCATTCAGGCTGGCTACGTGGTGACACAAAAGACAATCAGGCAATTGTTGAAAATACTGGATCCCCATGGAGTGCAATAGCAATGTCAAGCAGATCAGAATGTTCATTTCTGCTGTCATGAGCTGTCTGCACAAAGTTGATGCACTAAAAACAATACAATTTTTATTACTTAAAGACAATGTCTCAAACCCAAAGTAAAATAAATCTGGATTAAATTTGAAAGGCGGGACATGTTTACTTCCATGCAATCCAGCTAAAATAGAGCTCTGGCTGGATTTTGAGGGATCTCATTAATTCAGAAAAACAGAGCAAAAAAAAAATTTATTTATGAAAAATGATCTCATAATTCTGAGATAATTAAGTCATTAATTCAGAAAAACAGAACAAAAAAAAATTATTCATGAAAAATTATCTCATAATTCTGAGATAATTAAGTCATTAATTCAGAAAAACAGAGCAAAAAAAATTTATTCATGAAAAATTATCTCATAATTCTGAGATAATTAAGTCATTAATTCAGAAAAACAGAGCAAAAAAAAAATTATTTATGAAAAATTATCTCATAATTCTGAGATAATTAAGTCATTAATTCAGAAAAACAGAGTAGATTTTTTTTTCTCAAGTGAATGCAATAAGCTTCCGTACAATCTTGTGGAATGTATACGCTAAAATGAGTTTTGGTGTGCATATGGTACACAGTTTTTCACGTGCTTATACGCAATTTATGGAATATTATACGTACAAATAATTATCTCATTAATTCAGAAAAACAGAACACATTTTTTTTTTCAAGAAAAAATGATCTCAGAATTCTGAGATAATTAAGTCATTAATTCAGAAAAACAGAGCAAAAAAAATTAATCATGAAAAATGATCTCATAATTCCGAGATAATTAAGCCATTAATTCAGAAAAACAGAGTAGATTTTTTTTTTCAAGTGAATGCAATAAGCTTCCGTAATATTGGATTATTAGTGTCCTAATAAAATGGAAAATCGCAACAATATTTTTCTTGTATCTCTTTGTAGTCTTGCCCCTTTTTGTAGCGTCACATAAATGGGCGGTGCATAACTCAAAATTTCTAAATTTAACCAATCAACGCCGTTTTCTCCGTTTCGGAGCAGCCAATCAGAAGAGCTGTATTCACTTTTCAAAACCTGCCCGCCATATTGCGTATGTACGCTTAGAACAGGTAACGTTAACGATAAACGTTTGTTTACTGAATATAGATATTGCGCATTATTTAGTCTCTGGATAAAGCTTTCTTGACTCCCGGAAATCAACCTTAATATAAAGGTAAGAAATCGCCCATATTATTTATATCAGACGGTTACAATTAAACTTAACTTAGTTTGTCATTGTCACGACTTCCAAACATGCAAAACGCATGGTTTGGTATAGCGATCAAAATTGTGAATGTGTTGCTTCAGCAAAGATAATATTTGAATTTTATATTATAAATGTGAATATAAAGATTCGTGAAGGAATTTACTTTATTATTAACGTATTATTATTATTTTATATAGATATCAACGATATCAACAAAATGACAGCTTACTTAAGACAGGCCTCCTATAAGAAATGTAACGTTGCAGTTTTTTATTTACTACATTTTGGTTGTATTTGTGTAATTTTTTACCTAAAACGAGTCAAAACACAGTACCATGATGCTCAGAGAAAATGACAAGTTAATCAATAAAATAAATGACGCAAGAACACACAATTGCGTTGACATCTGTGTTGTTGATAGCAGGTCATCAAAAAAGTTATTAAAGCGTTTGATTAAACCCACAGCCTTCGATGTCAACAGGGAAATTAAAGCGTTTAATTCCCCTCGTAAAAGTAAAAATAACTTGAGTAAAATTGTGTTTATACAGTGTTGTGTTATTTATATTTTTTCTGTATTTGCTCTAAAAACAGATCTGGGGCAAGTTAAATTATAAGCACAGTCACTGTCAAGACTTAAAAATCTGAACTGCTAACGTTAAAGGTCAAGAGTTGGCCTTACTTTTAGGATTCAAAATAGACCATAACAGTTATGGCCAGCCTTAAAAAAAAAGACATAAATAGATAACTGACTTGTAAGATTAGTGTAAGCGGTTTATGCATCTGGTCACTTAAAACAAGTTCAGGGTTATGAGTCACAACCTACCAATAGAGAACCACCGCTTTAGGTAATTGACTGTTCTTGTTGTGAAAACTCTTGTAGGATGGACTCTCGCTTCGCTCACCTGTACAAGCGGGACAGCAGTGTGTCTATGATCCGGCTAAAGATGTCCAGACGTCGGTCTCAATCTCAAAAAGAGAACCGAGAGAAGATCCAAAACCTGCACAGGCACCTCGACCAGCTGCCGGAGATCGAACTCTCAATGGATGCGTCCAGCATCATTGCCACCCAAGACAAAGCACCCAAAACAAAGACAGCTAATGGTAAATATTGTAGTGAGTTTTGTTGTTTGATTTTGTGTTGACTTGGTCTTCTTTTGAAGTAGTTATAATTGTTCTTAACAGATGCAAATACTGCGGCTGAGGAGAGGAAGAAGATGCTCGCTCGTTACAAAGAAAACAAGATGTTGCAGAAAGAGAAGGAAAAGCGTGAGAAAGAAAAGAAAGGCGTGTTTAAGGTCAGCCTGTATAAGCCCCAGCCACTCGGGTATCTACCTTCCAACACTGCTGTGCCTGGCAGAGGAAAGGTGTGTAATAGGAATAACAGGTAAAAAAGTCATACTATAATAAACAGTACTTCATTTTCCCATCTCATTTATCATCATGACAGATCACAGAAACTAACCAGTCCACACGAGTGACCCGCTCAATGATGCAAAATCAAAAGGTATGTAAGTGTACATTTTTGCAAAAATTATCGTCCAGCCCTAAAACATGTAATGCTTGCATGCATGCCATCACCGTTCTCACAGATTCACGTTTTTATTTTATTTTTTAGTTTACACAAAGATGATAACCGCTTCAAAGTTTGAGTTCTCTAGCCACCAAACACTGTTGCCATGCAAATGAACGGCCAGAAACCATTAAAAGTTTTCTATTTAAGTTTAAAAATGTGCTGTGTAAGTGGTACCAAAGTAAATAACTAATGAGAAATTAATCTATCAAAAACTTACTTGAAATAGAGCTGCTGTACAGTCAAAATAATCTCTCTTCCTTTAATGTCCTATTACCACTGTAAAGCTGGTTTACAAATATATATATATATATATATATATATATATATAGTAAAAAGCACTAATATAAATTAAGAGTGCTTGACATGACACAGCACTGCCCAGGCTATTGCTCCTACATAACTTATTTTTATAATATCTTTTGTCAAAGATTTCTGCTCATTCTAAATCAGATACAGATAAAATAGCACAGTAAAGATTACATTTGTATAAATGCATTAGTGAGAGTGCAATTTCGTATGAATTCTACCTGGCAGCATCTCTCTACTAACAATGAAGCTTTGAGTTTTAGTTACTAAGAAATTTATGTTAGAACTTTTTAGTTTCTTAGCTATTTTATTGAAAAAGGACAGAACAGTGTTAATACATTTCTGTATATGTGTGTGTGTGTGTGTGTGTGTGTGTGTTACAATGCAGCAGCGCATTAGTTTAGAACGGCGATTAACTTGGGTGTACAATAAAGCTGTTTAAAATGTGCATTCACCCAATCAATACTGAACATCCAGATGGTATATTAGGGGTGGCAGTGGCTCAGTGGTTCATGTAGGTTGTCTACAAACCAAAAGGTTGGTGGTTCAATCTCCGGTTCCACCTGACCAAGTGTCGGAAGTGTCCATGAGCAAGACACTTAACCCCAGCTGCTCCCGACGAGCTGGATGGTGCCTTACATGGCTGACATCGCCGTCGGTGTATGAATGGGTGAATGTGAGGCAAAAATGTAAAGCGCTTTGGTTGGCCATTGGGTCAGTTAAAAGCGCTATATAAATGCAGTCCATTTACCTTATCCAAACACATCTTGTGGAGTGCTCTGGGAGTGCCATGATCGGCACCAAGTCAACATTACAGTTTGAAATGACGTCATTGTTTTTTAATGATGTATTTCTGTTGTTGTTATTACAGCCTTCAGTTGAGAGACATGCTGTTCCAAAGAAAGGTTTGTCTTGCTTCTTTAACTCTGTTTTTCATATTACTAACTGCAAATCATAATGCACAAAAACTAGGATAAGGGATTAAGCCGAGATATCTTGGTGATCTTGTCATCAGAGGCCTGTTGCATGAATCTAGCTAAACAAACTGAGTTTCAGAGTAGATTTATAGTTTACAAATCCAGATAAATCCAACCTTGTTTAGATCAAGTTCAACCGTTTCTCTAAGCTCGGTAAAAACTTTATCTGTCAACTCAGGTTTAATCTAGCGTTAGCGATCACCTCTAATCCTGTGTCCTCTAATCCAGCCAATCACAGTGTCCGTTTGATTCACTTCTCTTCTGAAGATTGAGAGAACGTTTTGCAAATTACTATGAAATGAAATGTGTTTACAAGGCAGAAATAAACACTGCTGCTGCAGCGAGAGTTTGAGAAGGCAGCTGAAAGAATATCTGACTATATCAATGCATGATGTGTTTTAAAAAAATATGCATAATTATTAGAGGTTCACAAAGAGCTCAAATGAATACATTGTTTAAAAGAATTATGAATGCATGCATTATATTTATATTACTATTTGGCTACTTGTCAGTTAAAATTATATTTATATGAACATATGAATTCTAAGTGATTATAATTCATATAATATAAATATAATAAACAAACGTTTTTTCATCATAATCTTCTTTAATTTGGAACGAGACATACAGGGGGTGTGGCTTTATTGCATCTTTACTTGCAGCTGATGGTCCAGTTTGGACTTGCAATATCAAACCCAGAAAAAAAAATCTGCTCAGGAGCAGGTTAGCCATGTAGTGTCAGTTACCATGGTGATGAACACTGCTAAAAACCAATCCAATTTCTTGAACCCGAAAAACCAGAGTTTGCTCAAACTAATCTCGAATTTACCTGGGTAACTGAAACCAGCTTTGTGCAGCACGCCACTGTATGCAAAATTGGGTACACTGCTGTCGTGTAAACATACCCTGAAGGCACACTCACATCAAGAACGATAACGATAATGAAAGATAACTGTATATTAGCGGATAAATTGAGCCAGGATCGCTAAGACATCCCGGCTTAATCCCTTATCCTAGTTTTGTGCAATAGGCCCTTGAAATGAGTTTGCTACTGTTTGTCTTGAATCAAACTGTGATGTCTTCATGCTGTTATTGGAGACTCTTTTTGTTTGTGCAGTTGAGACCGTATCGACCACCAGAGCTCCAACCAAGAGCAACTCCAAAGCTCTGACTTCAACCAAAACCAGAGCAACTACAGGTAAAACCACTCACTTAAAGCTTGGGTAACTGCTTTCTGGGAACCAATGTTAATATTTCAAATCACCCAAACAAACACGCCCCTAGCCCAAAAGGGTCTCTGCCTTATTAGGTTGAGACGTTCAAGTCTTATCAGGTGTACAGTAGAAATAAATGGCCAATAATAAGTAGGTCACTAGCAACAGTGTAGTGTGAGTGACTGTGTTACACGCCACAGCCGAAATGCTTAAGCTTCACGTTATTTCCCAGACGTAGGTTTGTAATTGAGGTCAAAGTCCACTTGCCTTGCGTTCGCAAATCTGAAGTGTTTCCAGCATTACAGCGACTTTCTTCTGGCATGTTCTGCTGTGGACAGGGTGACCAGTAGCCTGAAAAGCCAGACCCACATTAAGATGTTTAGTCTGGAAACTCACCATTGACAGGGCTCAATCCGATGGGCGGGATAAACGGTTGTCTTTCAAACTCCCTCTGCACGTGATAGGATAGTGCTACAACCAACCAGAGCAACGAAGGTGAAGCAGAGCTCATTGACTGATTAAACATTCGCCATATCCGGTCGGCAAAACTCCGAACACATCTTCCCTTCTTAAGAATCACTTCAGTGCCGTTCTTTTCTAAGAGAAAAGCTTAACTCCAAGTCTTCCAGAGTCACGGTCAAAGCTGATTCGAATGACCGCCGTTCGCCAGCTTCTGTTTTGACTAGAAGCACGCAAGTGCAACTCTGGCGTCATTATGTTAAGCCCCGCCCACCGACTCTATACACGATGTGATTGGCCCATCAATAGCTTGGCGTTTACAGCTCAGATGGGTATTGAGAGTTGCTAGACGACACTTGCGAGCAGATTAGATCTGCTGCCGCTAGGGTGCGTCTAGTTTTCTAGGCTAGGTGATCAGAGCATCTTCGTTTAATTTTCCCTCAGTACTTTTGTAAAAGCCAAAATATGGCCACACACCTCAGATTTTAGAAGGCTGGAAAATCTCCCGGTGTTGTCACTGGACTGGATCCTAACCAGACTGGATAGTATTTACCGCGACTTTTCAAAATCATGATAATCACTGACGGTTTTAATGATAATTAAATTTTAAACGATATTATTAACCGTCAATGCATTTTACCATGGTTTATCGTGAAACCGGTAATCGTTTCATCCCTAGTAGTAGACACGCCCCTTATTTCTAATTGGCTACAAGTTTGTTTTGGTACTCGGCTGAGACACTTTTACTAAAGCACTTTTGAGATAACATTAACCCCACCTTTACACATGTGCACTATGCAACTTTTCCTTCCATTAGAGGGTGCCTATTCAAAACAAAGGCGTAGTTTGATGATGCCTAGTTTGAGTGCAGCATCTTGGGACATGTGGTCTTCACCTCACAGCCGGTGGAAAACAGGACTCGGGCAGAAATCATGTTCATGGATGGGGTTATTAACGTTACCGTAGTATAAAGCAGAGCAGGACCGTGTGTTGTGAAGATGAGCAAGGCCTCTGGGGCGATTTTTAACGAGATGTACAACACATGCCTCGCGAGGACGAGACACGGGCGCCGCTATTTCCTTTTTCCGGTCACCAGTAGGAAGTAACAAGATCTGTTTATCATATTAGATGAATTTGATTTGAGTGTGTTGAAAATGGTTATGACGTTACTCAGAGCAGCTGCTTCGACACTTGTTGCACACTGCTAAGAGTGAAGCGTTTCTGCCAAATAAATCCAGAAACTGAGGGTAACATAGATATGACGCAATTGATAGGTGAGTCCCTCAGACGCTATGCTCAGACGTACAATAAATGCAATAAAACATTTATATTAGAAATATTACAATAATGTCTAAACTATACATATCTTTGGAATGATCCGTCAGAAGTCATTCTAATATGCTTATTTGGTGATCAAAAAAAACATTTCTAATGTTGAAAACTGTTTGGCTGCTTAATATTTTTGTGAAAATTGTGAACTAACTTCTGTTTTTTTTTTACTTAAATTCAAAACAGGGACAGCAGTTTGTTTTCTTTATAGTTACATTGTAGTCTTTACTGTTATTCTGTATCAATTTCAGAATCAGAATGAGCTTAATTGCAAAGTATGTTTACACGTACAAGGAATTTGTTTTGATGACACTTTCACAGTACAGACAGAATGACTCTGGCAAGACAACAATAATAAATATATTTCCACCAGTCTTAAATGCTTCCTTGCTGGATATAAAAAAGCCCATGCAGAGCATTATTGTTATTTCTTTTACAGCCGAACCATCTATGAGAGCTCCAACCACGCGATCAGCTGCTAAAACGACGCTGGTAGCTGTAGTTAAACCAGTTACTGGTGAGTTTTGTTTTAACATTTTAAATCTTGAGCTTTTTAGAGAGCTTTCTGTGACCTTTTATTATTGTCTACTTGTTACATGCACGCAACTTAAGCCACTTTCTCTATGTGATTTAGATTCAAGGGCTACAAAAACGAGATCAACGGTTAAATGTCCTGCTGCGCCCTCTTCTGGCAGAGGGAAAACCGTACAAGGTAATGAGGTTATGGTTGTTTTCTTCTGGCGCATTGTCTAATATTACATATGATTTTGCTTTATATTGCCACAGTGTTACTCAGATGTTAGTAATGTTGCATGAGTCCAGGGGTCCTTTCTTCATACGTTGCTAACTCAGTTAGCTGGATTTAATTTTAGATGATTTGACATGATCTCGGATTGTTTTTTTTTTTTAACTCTCATCCTGGATTTGCTGTCCAACAGGTCCATAAACTTAAACCTGCTCAGGAACGGGCTTATTTAATGTAAACAGGATTAGATTACATCTTGAGGTGATACTTAAAATCTGTCCCACTCACTGCTAGCCTACTTTATTACAAGAGTTCATTACTGAACCAGGGGCAATAATCATTTTAAATAATACTAATATAAAAGTTTATTTTAAAATATTATAATGTTGTGTAAAAGGTGTATAATACTATACACTCGGTCTCTTGATTGAGAAATTTATTTGTGATGGAACAATTTCTTTATAATTTTATTGGAGTCTTACACACATGCTAACATAACTCTGAGCCGAGTGTTGACGGATATTATGGGAGTGGCTTGATGCAGTGCAAGAGATGCAGATAGTTTGATCTTGACCCTAAAGAAAATTTAATTAATGCGGTCACGTAACAAATCTACTTTAAATTGATTTAATGTAATGAATTGCTAATTACAACATTGAAATAAAAATGTGTACAAATACTATAAAATCATGAAAATAAATAATTGGGAATCATGTTAAAAACATTTATCTATTATAACTTTTATGTTGGTTTCAGTCATTTGGATGTTTCCTTATAAAGGTCCAGTAATTGTGTTTTTTGTTGTTGTTTTTTTATTTTTATTTGTCAAGTTCTTTGCCAGGTGGCTTTTTAAATTATATTATGCCATTATGTTGTCTTGACGCCAGCCAAACATTGCATTGCTGATCGTGTTTTCGAGTATCGATGCATCTGCCCTCTTCAGTGAACGCAGGAACGCGCAGTAATCTCAAATAACCTACTCCAGATATTTTAATCCAATCTGCAAATTCGTTCTAAGAACCAAATTAGCCAGAGATCAGTTATCACGATTAGAAGATCTGGGATCTGTCAAATCATCTCAATGTATTAAGCGAGGTACGAAGAATGGACCCCAGAACTACAGGATTTTTGTGTATGTGTGTCATTAATCAGTACATCTCATTGTCTTACACAGGCAACACGAAGACAAATATTGAAAATAAAGTGAGTTGATTTGTCATATCTATCTTTTTGGTTTTGAAATTTTCTGAAAATTGGAATTATATATTTTATGCTTGGATATTTTTAGCCTGCTGAGAAAGAGGTCGCTGCAGTTAATCCTGTTGTTCCTGAGGAAGAGAAACCCAAAGCTGCTCCCCCCTCATTTGCCCCTCAGGGATTCGTGTTCCAGCCTCCTGCTGGTCTGAGTTCCTTCGAGCCTGCGCCCCTCTCTCCGCGTTCAACCACTGCTTTCCTCTCACCAAGGTTTGTGATAATGCGTGATAACTCAAAGCTTTGTTATATAAGCTGGTCCAAAATAATACTATCATGTTTCTCTTTTATAGCTTTCTTTCTGAAGCAAGTGTGGAGCCCACCTTCCCCTCTCCCCCAAAATCTGTTCACCCTGCTCCTTCACTCTCACTTTCACCTTCACTGTCAACCCCTCCACCAGATCTTCCCACCAGGCCTCCCTCAGTGTCCTCTCCCCCTCCTGCCCCGTCCTCCCCTCAGCCGTCCACCTCTGCAGCACCATCTGTTCCTTTCGCCCCCTTGGAGCCACAGCATGATGTTGCTTATTTCAGGTGAGGCTGATATCTACCATTAAAGATGCGCTAGAAAGGAAAACAGTATTTATCTTGGCATTGTTAAGTAATAAGAGTTCTGTACATGGAACTAACATAACATGAGCTTCAAACACCAGTGTTTCCTCCTTGATATGTAAATAAAGCTTGAAAAAGCTTTTCCCCCTCTAGTTGTGCTTGAAAAATACAACAACAAAAAAATGCAGACTGTGCAGTAAATTAATTTTTACACCTCCCCAAATTAGCATATAACTTGCGGTTACCAGATTTTAATATCAATTTAAATCTCCCAATCAGAGCTTTTCTTTTAAAAGCACACATATTCTATCTAGGGCTGTTTCGAATGCCATTTTTTGAGCTTCGAAGCTTAGGTGGCAATCAATATCGAATTTTCGAAGCTTCGGTGGGTGGGGCTAAATATATAATAATAGTGTCGGTTTGCATTTGTATCATCTTTCACGACTTCACGTTTCACTCTTCGGCATCGTAAATGTGTTGCGGCAGACCCAGTGGAGTGCAGTGTTGCATTTGGTGCAATATGATCAGGTGGCACACATTATTTAAATATTAATAAACATTTAATAATCTTTTAAATAGAACAGTTTCCGGTACGCATTACACGGGCAGGTTTATGCTCCGAAAACGGACAGTGCACAAGTGATACAAAACACAAAGTCTGTTGAGAGCAAGAACTTTAATGAGGTATTAATAACGAACCTTTCTTTAAAACAAATGAATCCCAAAACAGAAATTAAATTAGTAACACAGTGATTTCAATGAACTGTAATAAATAAAGAACACGGTAGCATGCTTATAAACAGTTGAATAAGAATAAATGAATTGTTTTTAAAATGACACAAAATGTAATATCTATTACAATTAGTTTTATTCTATATAAGGGATTTATTTTGTCTTATCTGACTTTTTGTTAATTTAAATCTTTAAAATGCGCGATGCTTTTATTGAAAGCATGTTGCGGTGTTTTTTTAAATTTATTATTATTATTTCAAGCATGAGTGAGAATGAGTCCGCGATGGAAGTCACGTGTTGAAAAAAAAAAAACCGAATATTCGAATCTCAAAACTGAAAATCGAATGCCACCTCACCGAACGAATATTCGAATATTTGATTATTCTAGTACAGCCCTAATTCTATCCTGTTTCATTTAAACGTGCAATCTGGAAATCGTGTGCACGCTCTCTCTCTCTGTCTTGTGCCCGCGGATAACGCCAATAAATAAGTATGCTGCATTTCAGCAATCACCATTTGTGATTTTCTGCTTAGTGTCATTCAGTTGGTCTGTGTTCTGTCATGACTAACAAGCTCCTTTTACTGTTTGCAATTGTGTTTGCTGAATAACTGCATTCCTGTGAACTACTGAAATAAGCCAATCAGAGCACAACAGTATTTTTCATGATCCTTCCAAATAAGGCAACAACAGACCATTTTATTCTAGGGACAATTTCTAAGGTTGTAATTGGACCTGTAAAACTGTATCTGGACAATTGTATGCCCTTAAATAAGATCAGAACAATTTAGGAAAATTGTTTCAACTCATTCTAGGGCACCTTTAACAGAACTGATTGGTTAGTATTTTGTAGTGTTTTAGTAATGCATTTTCTCCATTTATACGCCTTCTTGATTGGTCAATTGCCTTATGCTCTGCAGTCTTTATTTTATACATACTGTTCTAAAGTTCGGGATTGGTAAGATGTTTTTGGAGCTTTTATGCTTATAGGTATTGCATTTATTTGATTACTGTTCTATAAAAGAGTAATATTAACAGTAAATATTATAACAATTTAAAATTAACTTTTTTCATTTTAATATATTTCAAAATGTAATTCATTCGTGTGGTGGCAAAGCAAATTTTTCCGCAGCCATTATTCCAGTCTTCAGCATCACAAGATCCTTCAGAAATTATTCTAATATATGGTGGTGCTTGGTGCTCAAGAAACATTTCTTATAGTATTTGAGAACACTGTGCTGCAATATTTTTCTGGAAACCATGATGTTCTTTTGTAAACAATGTCTTTACTGTCACTCATGAATACGTTTGAATTTCTTTAATAATA
The DNA here is from genome assembly GCF_024679245.1 of Pseudorasbora parva. Taxonomy (NCBI): domain Eukaryota; kingdom Metazoa; phylum Chordata; class Actinopteri; order Cypriniformes; family Gobionidae; genus Pseudorasbora; species Pseudorasbora parva. The sequence goes on from NC_090192.1 coordinate 18,478,834, forward strand.
ATAAAAAAAGACTTGCTGACCCCAAAGTTTTTAACGGTAGTGTAATTTTGTTTCACTGCATGTGTTGTTTCAATAGGGCAGTGATGGTCAGCGAGACTGAGCGTTTGACTGTACTTTCTGAGCTGTGGGAGTCACGATTTGATGATACCTCTATCCCGGAGGAGAGTAAGTATAGTTGTCTTAATTCAGCAACAGTCTAACTAGGTTTTGAAGCAAGCTTTCCAACAAGGATTAGTTTTTCTGTCCACACTGAAAGTGAAAATGGCACAATCACAGCTCAAAGAGTTACCTCGATTGCAATTTACCCATGTCGATTAACTGTAAAATACCGTAAGTTGACGAGAATCCGTGAACCGCATTATTAAACTGCACAATATAATAAAACCGTTTAAAAATCATAGCGTAGTTCTACTTTAAATTCACAAAGGCTGTTATTCAATAAAAAAAAATATATGCACTTCAGGATGTGCTTTATTTTAACTATTTTCGTTGGTGAAATGGAGTGAAAACTTATTGTAAAGTGTAACCAATAAATCCACGATTACTTGCTTTTGATACTTTATTTTATTCCGTATTTTTATTATATATGTAGAAAATAGTTTTAAAGGAAAGGCTGTTTTTCGCCTTGGTTACCTTTTTTTTGTAATAAAAATCCTATTACTCAATTTATTGCCAAAATAATCGAAAGTGACCAGCAACTGTTGGACATGCATGTTTTCTCCAACATTAAAAGGTTAGATTAGGCTATAAAGCTTAGCTAGCTACAGCTAAACTTTATTTGTGGGTGCTCAGTTTTGTCGTTTGGCCAAAATCTCATGTGATTAAAGATGAAGTGCTATGTAGAGGCTATTTAAGACGGTACTGGCTATGATTTGACAACAAATGCTGTGCTCAGACACTCGTCTCCCCTCATCAATAATGCAAAACAGTAGCCTTTTATAAATATATAGTGATTCTTGAGGAAAGAAATGCTGTACTTATTCAAACAAGCAGGTTTTACTTACTGTCATAGGCTCTTTTGTAATATTTTTAATTGGTTTGATGTTTGCAACACCCACAGACAGATGTAAAGGGTGACCACTAGTAATGATTTATTGAAAAAAAAGCAAATTCAAGGTTTCTGCCAGACAGCGACGATATACATGTAAAGTAAGTATATTTCTCCTTGTCCATGTAGTGCGAGACCGGATGCGCACGGCTGTGGGCCAGGCTAGACTGTTGATGAAAGAGCGCTTTGGGCAGTTCAGCGGGCTGGTGGATGATTGCGACTTAGGGCGTGGAGACAAAATAACAACTTGCACTGACTTGCAGGGCTTCTGGGACATGGTGTATTTTCAGGTAGGTTAATGTTCTTTTTTTTTTTTTTAATGCTTAAATAACGTCCAGCCTTTGTTTAATGTTGTTTTATGTGATTTTCTTTAAATAGGTGGAAGATGTTACCAAAAAGTTTAATGACTTAAAAGAGGCAGAAGCAAAGGATTGGAAAGAGGAAGACAGGCCTGTCGCCAGAAAAAGAGTGGCCAAAGTAAACAACATCATCAGCACCATCTTTTAATAATCTTGCATTTCAAATGTGAGGTGTGTAATTCTTTTATCATGTCCTTTTATACTACAGAAGCCTCCTGCCATAGGAGGGAAGGCAGAAGCAGGTGGAGGTGCCAGTGCAGCAGCAAAGAGTCGACTGGCTGCTGTGAAGGCTGCCATGAGAGCCAAGCAGGCTGAACAGAAAGCTGCAGAGTCCTCAGGCAACATCCAGGAGGAGGCAGGCTCTGTCCCTGCAGCCCCTGCAGCCACACTGCCTGCACAGACTGTGGTGTTCCATGGAGGTTTCTTCCAGGTGGAAAGCCCAGTCAAACCATCAGGTAACAATGAAGAGTTACTTGGGCATGTGAATATATGTGACCCGTCACGGAAACCAGGGACACAATTTGGCAGCTCTACTTTCGAGCAAAATGAGAGAGAACGTTTTTTTTATTTTTTATTATGTGATTTTGCTTTTTTGCAGAATCTGTTAGTTGAAATCACGAAGAAGCCTCTCCGTGTTTGAGATGGCATTAATGGTATATTTAAAAGCGTACATTTTGAGGTTGAAATCGCCTTGTTTTGTCTGTGTGTATTTCCATACTGGCTTTTGTTATTGCCCTGCCCTCCAAGGGACACGTGGCTAATTATTTATGCAGCGCTCTGGCCGGCTGTAGAGATGATCTGAGCGACGATGAAAGCGGCATAATAAGACTGAATAATACCCTAATCTACAACTGAGCGAAGATTAAGAAGAGGAAGAATGTATCAGAGAGGTGTCAGACGAGTTGGACCGTAAGAAATCAGAGGCTAAATCGATAGTAACATTTGACGGGGATAAAGACAGAGAAATGGGTCAAATCTGTAACCGTGGCTATAGTGTAATGGTAAGGCGCATGTCATTAAGTTTTGACACAAATCGATCAGAGGTTTGAATCTGCCTTTTGCCACACTCTCTCTACTCCCTTTTCCCATCACATATCATATCAGAAAGGCATTTATTTTCAAAAAGAAATGAGGAAAAGATTAGAAAAGTGGAAATAAAGCATCTAACGTGTTTATTAATAAAAGAGTGTGGCAAAAGGCGGATTCAAACCTCTGATCGATTTGCGTCAAAACTTGACATATACCTTACTGCATAGAAAATTAAAGGAGGTTCCCTACACTATAGCCACGGTTATGACTTTACCCATTTCTCTATCTTTATCCCCTTCAAACAGACGCACAGTACATCCACTAAGAAGACCCCGGCAAACAGAAAGTGCGCCCGAACGACTTATTTCATTGGAGGCAACGAGATTTGCAAGAATACTCTTCTGTTTTTGATTTCTTATGGGGTGTGTTTCCATAAATACCAAATTTTGTCGTTTTGTGTTTATTCTAAGAACACGTACACGTTATCTCGTGTTTAGACCTTCCCATACCTACCAATTGATCTTAACTGTTGTTTTAATTGTAATTGTTAGCATCGTATCACTTGCTAAAAAAACCCATTACTATAATGGGCTTTTAGATGGTAATGTTAGCATCTGCAATCCTTTATTATTAATAGTATGCGGTCCGATTTTTCCCGTTGCGTCTCTCGTTACTAGCAACCATGCAGCTTTACAGGGGGTATGGCTTATCTAAATTTAAATGAGCCCTATTTTCACTCCCAGCAGGTGAGAACTGCAAAAAATTAGAGGCTGTTTTCTCTCGTTTAAATGTTTCTAAATGCCTACATTCAGATGGCCACAACAAATATTATCAGATTTCCATGTGTTACACATCGTTGGAAAGCTTGGAGACTACACTTTCAGAATCTGTGAATAACTTAAAATGCCCCAGAACCAACTTGTGTCCCTACTTTCCGTGACTGGATATATATATATATATATATATATATATATATATATATATATATATATATATATATATATATATATATATATATATATATATATATATATATATATATATATATATTTCCTCTCGTATTTAAGCAGGTTTCTGTACCTTCCAATCTGAGAAGTATGATCTACTTGTGTAAATCAGAAGGGAGAAAATGCGGTTTTTGAAATGCTAATGGCTGTTGACAGGACACTATTAGTATCTCAGCCAATCCAAAAATAACAGAAGAACCATATATATATATATATATATATATATATATATATATATGTATATGTGTCATCAATTACTCACCCTCATGTCGTTCCGAACCTGTAAAACCTTCGTTCATCTTCGGAACATAAATTAAGATATCTTTGAAATCAGAGAGCTCCCCTCCATAGACCGCTATTTAATTTAACGCTTTCAAGGTCCAGAAAGGTAATTAAAACATTGTTAAAATAGTCAAAATGTGACTTCAGTGGTTCAACCTTAATTTTATGAAGCGATAAGAGTAGGGTTGGGTGATATGGGCAAAGAAATACCTCTGTATTTCTGATTTATAATACACTGTGTGGATGGATGGATGGATGGATGGATGGATAGATCCATAGGTGAACTAAGTAAGCACATGCCTGATTACTACTTCTAGCCATAAAACTCCAGGATTAAACTACTAAACATACATAAAACTCCAAGTCATAATTATTAGTGAAGTTCAAAATATTTAAGTTAAGCTTAAAATTTTCATTAGTCTAAAAATTGAGTTTTTTTTAAACTATACTGTGTGCTTTGAAAAAATGGCTTTGTGTTTTTATCTGTATAATATTCTTCTTTTCAGGTGCTGTTAGACGGTCTTGTCGAATCAGTACAGTTTCTTCCCCCTGTGGTTCTAAGTTCAGTACTCCAGGCAGGCAGCGCAGATCTAATGCAGCCTCTCACTCCTCCTCTCTGCCCTGTGTGTCTGCCACACCTCCTCGAAACCATCACCATGATGTATTATCTGTTTCCACCCCTCTATGTTCTGCTGAGCCCCTCCCACATTCTCCCAGAGCTCCTCAGATCAGTCCTGACCACAATAAATCTGCACATGTTTGGCTACACACCAATTCCTGCTCCAACAGCCAACCTCATGATTTAAGCTCCACCTGTACCTCGCACACACAAGAAGATATCTGTAATGAACCAGAAAACAGTCCAGTAGACCAATCACATGATTTACCCAGGCAGTCGGAGCACCTTGCTAATTCTTCAGAACCTCAAGTTGAGGAAAGCGTTCCAGAGTCTATGCTCAGTCCTTCCTCCCAAGAGGAACCACAAGAGGACATGGTCTCTGATGACAGTTTGCCAGCCCCAACTGGAGCAGATGCCGGCCTAGATACTCTTGCCCAGTGCTCATCTCATACCTCTTTCTCGGAAGCAGTAGAAGCAGAACCCACTGTTTATACACCTGCTTCCCCTATCCTGATGCCCTCCACACCAACCAAAGATCTCAGCATTTCTACAGCTCTCAGTAATGAGGTCATTTCGGCCTGTAATGGGTATGCTTTGCTTTGTTATATTAGGTCATCTAATTTGCAACATGAACCACTAAATATGGCATAATTCATAATCGTTTGTACTCTTTCCACTGTTCTACAGCTCTCCAATCAGTACAGATGTTGAAATGACAGGAAATGAAGATGCTGAGGTGATTATCTAACAAATCCAACTAGAAATGCACAATATTGGTTAAGCGTGTGTGTGTGTGTGTGTGTGTGTGTGTGTGTGTGTGTGTGTGTGTGTGTGTGTGTGTATGTATGTATGTATGTATGTATGTATGTATGTTTTTCCTTTTTAATTTAAATCTGTTTATATATAAATCTGTCCTCTATTTTTACATTTGATTACCTTTTGCCGTCATCAATAATAATATATAAATTATTAATAGTAATTTAATAACACTGGCTAAAGGATACTTTTAACAATCTCAAAAGGACTATCCATTTATTTCATACTGTACTTTAAAATAATGTGAATTATTTTGTTAATGATACAAATGAATTACAGTATTATAGTGATTTAAAATTTAGACAAAATGGTGTAAAATTGTAATATCAGCTATATACTGGTTATTGGCTGTAACATATAATTTGATCTGTTTATCACTATCGGCTAGTGTTTTAATTTGCTACACTACACTATGTAACTTAGCAAATTAAAATGTTGATAATAGCGGAGTGCAAAATATCCTCCAAACCATGTCTTTACCCTATTACATTTTGAAAAACCTATAATGCATGGTATAATCTAAAGTTTTCGGGATCATTTTGTCGGACATTTTACACACAAGTCATGCGTGGACGGTCACATCCATACTTCGATGAAGAGTAGTAAGTGTGAAGCTGAGTGGTTAAGATATCCTGTATGCATGTGTATGCCAGTGCCATTAATCTGTGCAGCAGAGCAGAGCTTATACAACCAAAACAAGACCCATTCAGTTTAACCGGTAGAGAGCCAAAAGTTATTGTATAGCTAAAAGTTATTCTGCATTCCTAAATCCTACTATTAGTCAGCACTCAGCAGAGCTTTTTTCTTTTATTTGATAGTTTATGAATCATGTTCTGATGTATTTTTCCCAGGATGCTACTGATTTGGACTTTGAGCGTTACCTGCAGCCCGCAGTGAGAGACAGCATGTCTCCGGGTCTTGCAGCAGAGAGGTTCTCCCTTGGGGTGGTGGATGCTGAGATGGAGAGTCCTGTGACTCCAGCAGAGGAGTGTCCTCTTGATTTCTTGGCAACACCTACAGGTAGTTAATGTCTCTATCACTCCCATAATGTTATTAATGCTCACATATGGTTTGTTGGGGGGCACGTGGGCACTCACTTCTCTTGCACTCCTGTCTCAGCTCTTCCCAGAATGGTGTTCACACCCCGGAACAGTCAGGTGGATTTAAATCTTTCTTTTCATTTCCTCTTTGTTTTTCAACAGGGTTCCCACAGTTTTTCAGTCAAGGAAATTCACTGAGAGGGAGCAATTTTGATAATATGAAATAGATAAAATTAAATACTACAGAATTGCTCATGACTTTTTTTATTTATTTATTTATTTTTATACATTTTTAGTTTTTCAGCCCTGGAAACCACCATTTTGTTTCCAGGTTTTCCAAGACTGTGGGAACCACTACTCCCACACCTTCTGAGAGTTGTTTGCATTAATTAATTTTATGTTTACATTTCTTTCTTTCTTTTGGTCAATAACCTTGTTGTTCCTTGATGTTTCAGATGTCGGACAGTCTGCTGCTGTTCACCCCAGAGCAGAAGGAGAGAGTGAGACAGTCAGTGTGTGAACGTGACCTGATCTCATTTACACCTCCCACAAACAAATAAGAGCACATCCACTCACTCTTTGAATTTGGATAGTTTTAAAAAAAAAAATGCTTTATTAAATTAGATGCCTTTGATACTTGTTCATCTATTTTCTACTCACTTTTTTTGTACTTATAAGCACGTTTAGATACAGCAGTTATATTTCTATGCAGTTTTGACCTCAGAAAATATTGTTCTTTAAGGCTTTTAAATGTCAAAATTGTTGTGAGCGCCAATTAAATCATAAGAAAAAATAATACTTCTATTCTGTGAATGTACTTATTTTTCTTATTCCTGCTGGTGACTGACTGTTTTGAAATGACAGACGTGGTAGAGATCATGGGGTCATGGGAGAAAGGGCTGAGTGTTTAACGTCATTGTTTGGAACCTCTGTCTCTCAATTTTCGTCTCCTCTGTTCTCGCCTTCTGTATGTCTGATATTGATTGTAAATTATAAAAAAATATTGGCTTAAAAAAAAATTCTTGTAATCTGGGGGATTTTTTAAATTTTTTGTAAACCTTGCTTTGTCAGCATCTGCAAGAGCACTTTTTTTCTGTCGGCCTGAGTCTTCTTCAGCCTCACGCTGTGCTCATATGCAGGAAAGAAGGACATCGAGGGTTGAAACAATATGGAACAATATTATGGGAATATGCCTGGTTGATGCTAGAGGTCTCAGAGAAGAATGGGCCAACTGATTCAAGCTGATGATAAACATGATAATGGGTTCACTGTACTAAAATGGCCCCCACCCACAGTAACCAGATCTCAACCCAATGGAGCATCTTTGGGATGTGGTAGAACGGGAGCTTCGTACCCTGGATGTGCATTCCACAAATCTCTATCATCTCTAAGATGCTATCCTATCAATATAGGCCAAGATTTCTAAAGAATGCTTTCAGCACCTTGTGGAATCAATGCCACATAGAATTAAGGCAGTTCTGAAGGCGAAAGGGGGTCAGACACAGTATTAGTACGGTGTTCCTAATAATCCTTTAGGTGACTGTATATAATATTTTTTTTTTATAAATTTGCAAAGATTACAAACAAACATTTTTTACGTTGTCGTTATTGAGGAATATATTTAATTTAATCCATTTTCGAGTAAGGCTGTAGCATAATGTGGAAAAACTGAAGTGCTGTGAATACACAAACATGTCACAGGAGAAATATTTTATTATTAAAAAATACGAAGAATTATAAAATCCTTAATTAAAACAATAGTGTTTGACAGTCAACATGACTTTTCCAAGCAAACTCGGCAAAAAATATTTCGTGCATCATAAGCCAAGTTCACACAGTAAAATTATATGCAAGAAAAGGATATGCTACAGATTAAAATACAGAAGTGTAATATTGTGGTGCTGTGTAGTTCCTGTGAAAAACTGCTCTAGTGGGTGGAGTAGCCTGAATGATATTTCCCCTATTGTGGGTGTATCTTTCAGAATATTTTCAAAACAATGCAGCTTGTGTAATAGGCTATTATAAGCCTTCTGTGTTGTTGTAAGGACACAGCAGAGTAAACAATAAGCGATAAACCTATGCTAGTCTGGGATAATACAGTATTTTTACTCTGATGAGTTTAGCTTTTTTATTCCATTTGTAAGGCTTTACATTTTTTAATTTATTTAAATTAAATAATAAATAATAAAATAATTCTTTACATTATTTAAATAGTTTGATTAGTAGGCTAATTTGGTGACTAGTACTGCAGTGTGTTGACGACAATGCATGAAATAAACCTTTCAAATGTATCTTTGCCCTAATAAAATGTATAAGCCATATAGCCGTGTTTGAGCATTCTGTCATACTTCATTTCTTGATTATTTTTATAACCAGTGTTTCACAGCCCCATTAGTAAGGTTCAAGTTCTCTTTATAAGCACCAAACTACACGCTTTGCTGTTTTCTCGTATTATAGATATACTTTAGAATTAAAGCCTCACAATAAGTTAAATTAACTTTAGAAGCTACATACTTATTGAGGAAACTGTTTTCTTAAGCTTGTAGTCATTATAATAAACACTGCAGTTTTTAATTGTTTATTGAATAAACAATGAACAAACCCTGGACAAATGTATACAAATGCAATATAAATATTTTTTTAAAAGAGCAACGTTAAATTCAATGGACTTGCATGGAATGGCACTGCTTTTTCATTAAGGACCTGCAGAAACTGCCACAGTAAAAAGCAACACTTGAGTTTACAATGCAGAATTTGTGCCAGAATGAAATATGATCCACTCAAGCTACATCTAAAAATGTAATTAAATACACTGTTACGCACTGTTATCTGGCAAATTAAATATTATATTAAGGACATAATTAAATATGCTTGGGTGAGGCTGTCATTTGGATTGTATTGATCAAGGTGGATGGTAGTTTTAATGGTAGCTTTTTGCAAGCAAATGTTTTCTGATTTATGTTTTCTTTTGTGCAGGTAATAGCATTATTAGTAATTTTTTCACTTGTTTGCTCATGTATGGAAGACAATTCATGCAACATTGAAATGTAATCAAATAGGGAATTGAAAGGAAACTATTCACCTTTGTTATAGCCTGCGTTACCTAGAATAGGTTTTGAAAAAAAAGATAAACGCAGGCAAACAGGAATTCTATACATCATGAATTTTATTTCAACATTCAAACTATTGTAAAGTGCCTTTTGGATAAAGTATGACATATTGTTAAATAGGTTACAACCATATATTAGGCTTAGCTCAATCTTAAAACATAAATAAAATATATATCATATTCTGACAATATTTTTTTCTTAATCACCATTATACACTCTTAAATAGCCATAAAGTGCCAATACACTCAAATGCATATTGCATAATTGTGTAATCAAATAATTTGTGCTGACTTTACTGTAAGGACATCCTGAGTGCACTAAGGTTACTGAGGAACTCATCATTGTCTTCATAACTCAGAGCTTTCTCATAGCACTCAATGGCTTGATGTTTCTCTCCTTTTTCCTTGTGAAGGAACCCTAGTATCCCATGAGCCTCCCCTTCCTGCGAGTTTCTCTCAATCCGTTTCTCAGCGATCTTCCTCAAACGATAGGCACTTTTCTTCCCTTCGTATGAATGTGGGCTCATCTTCAGACATTCCATGTAGTGTTTGATAGCTAACGACTCACATTTGTGGCAATATAGCTGGAATTCAGCGAAGTAAAAATTCACCACATGTAAATTGTCTCTTTTCACTTCAGCTGTTTTAAAAGTGACCCGAAACTGCTCTTCAGCCTGAGGCATGTTGCGGTTCTCTCCGTACAGCAGCGCTAGTTCGCTCATTGCAGAAATGAAAGAGGTCGTCAGGCTGGTAGCCATTTCTAAATGGTAGATGCATTGATCATGGATCTGTTGAATTCTTGACCCCTTGGCATGGTGACTTTGTTCCAGCTGAACTTGGATTTTCTTCTGCTTATAGCAGCGAGCCAACTGATGATGAATGAAACATGAATTGGGTGAGTGTTCAAGCGCTCGCTTCAAAAGAGCGATTGACCTGTCCTCAATCCCTTGATTCCGGAAGAATTTCGCAACATATCGGATGACATGTGGATGATCTGGAGATCTTTCTAAAGCCTTCTCTACCAAGCTTTCAGCTTCTTTGTACCTCTTGAAAACAACCAGTCGCAAGCTTAAGAGGACTTTGAGAACGTCATCATCTGGATTTGTGTCAATGGCCCGTCTCAGTTGCTTGATTGTAGACGAATCCTCCAAAGTGCACCCCGATCTCTCAAATTCGGTACGATACAGAGCAATAGCATAACCAGCGTTCCACTCACTTTCATCTGGTTCCAATTCTAAAGCCTTCCTGAAACATTCTTTTGCTCCTTCATAATATTTGTGTGAGAATTTAAGAAAAGTCCATCCCTTCTCACCAAGCACCTCTGGAACAGATGAAAACTCTTTTGGAATTGTTTCGATTATTCTCTTAAGCTTTTCCAGGTAACTTTCACACTCTGTGTAGTTCTTCATGTGGTAGTTTAACCAGGCAAGGTTTCCATAAGTTACAATAAGAGCATTGTGAAATTCATCCCTATGGCATTCAATGTGGAGCTCCATGGATTTCATGAGGTTGTTATGTGCCTCCTCGTGAGACCCCAGAAGGAAATGGATATATGCCAGAGCACTGTATGTTCGGGCAAGTCTTTCCTTCTTTTGAAGTTCCAATTTAATCTGTTCATCCAGCCTATTGAGAACATCATTTAGATCAATATCATCTTTTCTCAGAGCCCAGGTGAAGTGGCATTCCAGCTGGTGAAGTTTTGTTCTCAAAGTCCTTTCAGGTTCCATACTAAAAAAAATGGAGAGATAAGTAATTCAAAAATATCAAAAATAAAAATATGCAAAACTGCCCGAAAATTTAAAGTATATTTTTTCTAGTTACTTGGATTTCCTCATATATTTTGCCTATTTTTATTCATATATTTTTATTTAAATATTTAAAACAAAATATTTTAAAAAGTACATTATTATTCTTGCCCCTTGAAGTACATTTGATCATACTTTGGCATTTGATGGCTTAAGCAAAATACATTTTCAATTTGAAAATATATTTCTGTACGCTGTGCTGTTTACTACAAATATGTATAATAGATTTTAAATAAATATTCAAGGTTAAAGGTATTTTATTGTTATTCTGTACATATACACAATATATATACACACACACACACACACACACACACACACATATACAATTATAAAAAAAATAATAATAATAATAGACTACATTTAAAATAACTTATTAACCTAGGAATACATGAAAAAAACTAAACCCTATTATTAAATAACTAAGAAGCAACTCATATTAGCTTATTAAACCAGAGCAAAAATATGGTTACTTAATATGGCATCAGATAGTCTAAATAACTTTGCTAAACAACATTGTTATTCAACTGCAAAATCTTTGTAATTGTAGGCATGTCCTTACCTCCTCTTGGATGTCTGTGCGATAAATGTTTCAGAAGTCTGATGTGGAAAGGTTTTATGTCCTTTCCTAGAAATGGGAGGGTCAAACTCAGAATAGAAACTGAAACCTTGGCTGAAGAAAGATGGAAAGAGAGAGCTAAAAGCTGACTCATTTGATGTGTGATATTTGCTATTAAAATCCATTCCCAGACATCTGGTGTCATGCTTTTCCTGCATATTTTTTTCTGTCATTTACTGTCATGCCATATATATATATGAGGCTTAACAGATATCAGAAACAGATAAAAGATGCACAAAATGTTTATATATATTTTGTTGACTTGTGTCAAGTCAAGTCACCTTTATTTATATCACGCTTTTTACAATACAGATTGTTACAAAGCAGCTTTGCACTAAGCAGGAAAATAATGCAACAAAGTTTGTTTTTCGGCTGTACAGCAGCTCTAGAAGAAAATACACTGTAAAAAATTATGTTCAATAAGTTATGACAACATATGTTTTTACATTGTTTTAACTCATCAAAATAAGTTAAGAAATGTTAAACTTTTTTTATTAGTTATACAAGATGTAACTCATTTTTTAAAGTTTAACATTATTTAAGTTTAAATAACTTAAGCATCCAAGTCGATTGTACTGCAAAAGTTCAAAATTTGCCTTTTTTTTTTTTTTTTTTTTTTTGTAGTATCATTGTCTTAAAGGGATAGTTCACCCAAAAACGAAATTTCTGTCATCATTTACTCGCGCTCAATTTGTTCCAAACCTGTATGAATTTCTTTGTCCTGCTGAACACAAAAGAAGATATTTGGAAGAATGTTTGTAACCAAGCAGAGCAACCATTGACTACCATAAGTCAATGGCTGTTCTCTCTGCTTGGTTACAAAAGATTATTCCAAATAATCTTCTGCTCATCAAGCCTGCATTTATTTGATCAAAAATACTAAAAAAAAGTAATATTGTGATATACTGTTACAATTTAAAATATTTGGTTTTCAATGTATTATACTTTAAATGATCATTTGCATACTGTGTAAATGTATGTAAATCATTTTACATACATAGATCATTTACATTCTGTGATGCAAAGCTGAATTTTCAGTATCATTCCTGCAGTCTTCAGTGTCACATTCAGTGTCCTTCAGAAATCATTCTAATATGATGATTCATTTTCAAAGTTGGAAACAGTTCTGCTGCTTAATATTTTTTCATAACCTGAGATACTTTTTTATACTTTGATGAATAAAAAGTAAAAAAAAGAAAAAAGAAAAAAAGAAGCAAATGTTTTAAAAATTAAAATTTTCTACTAATAGAAAAATAGTATGTATTATGTAAAATTTACTGTATGTATTTCATGAACAATAAAAAAAAAGCCTGATGAATTTGAGAAAAATAAATAAATAAAAAATAGAAATCTTTTGTAACAACAATATACACTGCTGGTCAGTAATTTGGGGTCAGTCATTTTTTTTTACTTTTCTTTTTTTAAACAAATCAATAATTTTATTCTGCAAGGATGTGCTCAATTGATAAAAATGGATAGTAAAGGAGATTTATATTATTGGAAAATATTTTTTTATTTTGAATAAATGCAGTTCTTTTGAACCTTTTATTCATCAAATATATTAGGCAGCAGAACTATTTTCAACACTCAATAAATCAGAATATTAGAATGATTTCTGAAGGATCATGTGACACTGAAGACTGGAGTAACGATCCTGAAAAATTCAGCTTTGCATCACAGAAATAAATGATCATTTAAAGTATAATGAATTGAAAACCAATTATTTTAAATTGTAATAATATATCACAATATAATTTTTTTTTCTGTATTTTTGATCAAATAAATGCAGGCTTGATGAGCAGAAGAACCTTCTTTCAAAAACATTATAGTAATGTGTCCAAACTGCTGTTATGTATTGTACTGAAAATGTTGTTAGCTCATATTAATTGTGTTCAATGTTGCTTATTGGATAAAAGCATCTAAATACTAAATACATGCAAATAAAAAAGTGAATGTTATAAGGTTAGTAGCCTTATAGTAAGCTTGGCAAGAAACTAGTTTAAATTTCAGTCCAAAGTTTTTGACAGCTCTTCAGTATGAGTAGTTTTGCTGGGCAGACACTCCTTTGTATGCGTCTCCTGTTTGTCTTCAGAAGATATGAAGTCCAAAATCTCCAATGCTTCTTTCTTCTTAGTTTTGAGATTCCTCTCCGCGATCAGTCTGAGCTTCTTGCCAGCTTGTTTCCTTTCATAGGTATTGGATGGAATCATATATGCTGCCTTGAACTGACCGACTGCTTTGTCTTCATCCTTTTTCTTGTAGAGCAAGAACAAACCATAGCTTGTGTGGCAGTGCTGCTTATAAGACTCACTGAGAGCTTTGTCATCTATCAGGCTGCTAAAGATCTTCTCTGCCTCTTCAAGTTGCCTGTTCTCCCCATACGCCTCCGCTAAATTCACTTTGGCATAAATATTGTTAGGCTTCAGCTCTACAGCCCTTGAGAAGTGTTGGATACATTCAGCTACCTTAGAGGCTTTTTGAGCAGCAGGAATGCGCCTCCCGGGTCTCCTCTCCTCAAACATCTGAATAAGCTGTTGTTTGTGGCAAAGGCCAATTTGATGGTGCAGAAAGGAAGAGTTTGGAGCCAGCTCTGCTGCCCTCTTGAGGACAGACAATGAATCTTTAATGGAGCCCTCTGCCCTGAAGAATTTGGCCACATATCTGGTTACTTGTGGAACATCAGGAGACAACCTGAGGGCCTCTTTTATAAGGTTCTGGGCTTCCTGTCTCCTTGACCTCTGGAGTTTCAGAGCCAAAAGTACCATGATCTCAGTGTTTGTGGGCTCCAGGCTGAGAGCTTTTCTAAGTTATTCTGTGACTTTTCCAGTGTCTTTAGCTTTGTTTATGCCATCTATCCTAAAAAGCACTATTGCATAGCCCACATTAAACAAAATATTGTCTGGTTCTGCCTCAAGAGCCTTGGAGAAACTCTCTTTTGCTTGCTCATAGAATGTTCCTCCAAGTCTCAAAAAGCTCCAGGCTTTCTCAGCATGTATTAAGGGCAAGCTGCAGGAGTATTCCGATGAGCCTGTGATGTCCTTGCATATACTTTTCACTTTGTTCAAGTATTCTTCTGCATTATTTAGCTTCTTTAAGTGATAGTGTACCCATGCAAAGCTGGAGAATGTCACCAGAAATGTAGCTTCCTTTTGTTTGTCTTCCTTTAATGCTGATTCTGCCTTTTGAAGGTAGTCCAGTGCATTCTCAGTTTTACCCTCTAAGTGGCTAATAAAAGCCAGAAGGTTGAAATATGTGGCATGATACTTTTGTGGACAAAATTGAACCCTATCATGGAGTTTGTCTTGTAAGTTGTTCAAGTCCTTTGTGTCTGATTTTTCTACACCCCATGTAAAAAGGCACTCCAACTGCCTGAGCTTCGCTTCCATGTCTTTGTTGCTGGAGATATGCAAAAAAGAAATAATGAACAATCTCTTCATTCATACCTAATCAGTAATTTGTAAGAATTAAAAATAGCTTATATATATATATATATATATATATATATATATATATATATATATATATATATATATATATATATATAACATTTAACAGTTAAAGTTTAAATAACCACAGTAGCCTGCTGCCTACAGCTCATATTATTATTTTGCGAAAGTACTAATTTAGTCATACAGCTCTGGAAAAAAATTAAGAGACTCTTATTTTTTTTTCTAGCGCTGTAGATACAACAATAACTACGAGATATAGGCTAGCTAGCCAACATCAATTGAAGAAAATACAAATTACTTGTGTTTACATTTTGCTATGTGGTCATTTATGCATGCGTGTTTAAGACAAATTTGCTTAAGATTGAGCTATTTATTACATGCGTAGGCAATTAGACTATTAACAAGACGTTTTTATAAATGTGTCACAACAGTGCTAGTGATTCTCTTACCTCATAGCCTATTACGAGGATGTGCTCTTTCCGATGAAACCGTGTTTAGCCTTCAGAAATATTCGATGTCACGAAAACGAAAGTAGCAAAAAGGAGAGTGATAAGTTTCGCTTTCGTCATACGCTGTAAGAATGTACTTTGTTTCTGAATCTCGCTTGTTTTATTTTTTTAATTTATAGCCCATATTAACATTATTGGAAAAATAAATAAATAAATTTAAGACTTAATACAGTTTGTATAGCATATATAGCCTACCACCCCAGCACACATTGTTCATCGTGTCCCTGGCCAAAAATTCAAGCGGACGGCATGAATCGGTAAACATGTGTAGGCTAACACAGAACATTTCTTAAAAATCCATTCAGATACGCAGCACAATTTTCATTTAATGCATTTAACGTGTCATTTTTATTATAAATAAGAAACTTATTCAACAAATACCTTCAATTAGAGCCATTTTTAAGAAGGCTACTATTCTCACGTTTAGGCTATTTGAATGTAAAATATATTTAGAATGTGCTGAGTTTTAGTCAGCTATGGCCTTGTTTTGTTTGTTTGTTTGTTTGTTTGTCTTTATTAGGCTACCAATTTGTCTAGCTACACATCTGGGACAGTTTACTCCAAGTGACAAAGCAAAAATCCCCATATAACACCTTTATCCAAATAGGATGCAATATTGCGGTCGTTTTATTGAAAGTTTTCCATATAAATTTCACAAAATAACGATTTTGCAAATACATTGGAATTCCCAAAAATATCAATGTGTTCTCTGACTAACAAACTACCCAGTATACCCTTTTTGTGTGTGTGGGGGGGTAATTGACAGAAAATTACTGATGGAAGAGATACAATTACAGATTGAACGATCTTCTGAAAAATATTATGTGATAGCTATTATATTGCTAAAATGTTTTTTTAAATTCCAATTCCAATGTTTCTTTCAGGTCAACCTATGCTAATGGTCTAATTAACATATACTCTGCTAACTTTACTAAACCTGTTTTTTTGATATCTGGAGGGCTAAGCAAAACTAAACACTCAGTCTATCTCTGTTTCAGTCAATCTCATGTCAATCTTGAGTACTTATAGAGTAGTATTGCATCCTTTATATCTCCAAAAAGTCTTTAGTTTTATTATACTTATAAAAGAAATATAGGCTAAACCGAGTCTATCCGAAGAAAAAAAAAAGAGCGGCTGGAGGCGTATCAGGTGGGCGGGGCTAAATAATGACGAGAGCGCACAAAGCGGTGATGTCCTCAAGCGTGGAGAAGAAAACGTTACTCTAATAAACCATGGCTATCAATCAGATTCAACTAATGCATATATGATCCAGAATCAGATCAGGAGGCTGAAATAAATTGAACAGGAGAAGCAACAACAGCAGGACGTCCGTGTCTGTGGTATGTTCTAATTAGTGGCCTGTCAACATTTGTTTTGGTTTACTCGTGGTTTATGATGACATGATTTGGTTTATGGACTATAGTATGCAACTAAACATTAGCAGTAGCAAGCAAAACAATAGGTTACTGTCGTAACCCCGTATCTCTGAAACATTAAGTGGATAGATCCACAGATGGGAAGGGCATCCGTACCTGACCTCTGCAGAAGCATCCAATCGCACCAAGTCTGACAAGACAGGCAGGAGCGCGCAGCCAATGCCCAGTAAGGCCCCACCCCTTACCTGCGGGCATATATGGGTTACATACGCTACTGTACTTCAGTAAGTATATTCACTTCTCGTGCGGCAAGCGGTGGCAAAGCTGGTGGATCTCTCCACTCGATCTTTCAGAGAACTGGGGTTACGACAGTAACCTATTGTTCTCTTTCATCATCTCGTTTCGAGATCCACCTATGGGAGAGACTCCCATGGACAGCTCGCCGATTGCCCAATACACTCACAGTGAGGTCCTGTTAGCCAGAAAAAGACGGTCACCCCGAGGGGAGGTGCACGACACGTCTCACAATCATGAACTCGCCACACCAACGCAACCGCGAAACTGTGGTGTGAAGCAGGACATGAAACATAGGCTATGTGTGGCACACATAAAGAAGGCAGGGTTAGGAAGACCCCACCCCCAAGACCGAATGTGCTACTGAGGTTCTGGTGACATCCAGCTTGTAGTAACGCACAAACATATTGGAAGAAGCCCAACTGGCAGCAGAACAGATATCCTGCAGTGATACTCCCCTGACCAGAGCCCAAGAGGTGGCCAAGCCCCTCGTGGAATGAGCTCTGATGTTCCCTGGGGGTTGCACTCCCTTTGATTCATATGCCAAGATTATAGCGTCCACAAGGCAATGTGAGAGGCGTTGTTTAGACAGGGGATCCCCTCAGAAGGAGGAGCCCATGAAACAGAGTTGGTCACTCTTCCGGAACGCGCTGGTCCTAGACACATACGTTTGTAGCGCACGGACTGGACACAGGGCATTTAGCCTCTGATCCTCCGCGGAGGAAAAGGGCGGAGGGTGAAAAGCGGATAGCTCCAACACCTTCGATGTTAACGCAGGGAAACATTTCGGCATGAAGGCTGGATGAGGCTTGAGGAAAACCTTATCTCCACCCAGAGAGAAATTGATGCACGAGGGGTGGACCGAGAGTGCATGTAACTCACTGACACGTTTGGCTGACGCCAAGGCAAAGAGCAAGGCTGTTTTGAAGGACAGCAACTTAAGGGGAATAATCCCCAGAGGCTCAAAAGAGAATTGAGACAGATCTTCCAGCACCATGGAGAGGTCCCATTCAGGGATCATTGTCCTAATGACTGGCAACGAGCGACGGGCGCCCTTCATAAATCTGCGGATTAGAGAATGCTGCCCAACCGTTGAGCCCTCAAAACCCACATGTCAAGCCAGATAGACCTTAATAGTGGAAAAAGACCTGCCTTTATCCATAAGGTCTTGGAGGAAACACAAGATATCAGCGACTGAGCACTGATATGATGTGAGACCCCGCCCATCACACCACTCATCGAACACCTGCCAATTACGTCCATACAAGGACCATGTAGAAACGGCCCTGGGATTCTGTATAGTAGCCACCATGCGTGGGGGAAGCCCTAACGCGCTTAGGTTCGTCCTCTCACGGGCCAAGCCCAGAGAACTACCCTGTCCAGGTGTGGGTGATAAATCTCCCTGTTCGCTTAAGACAATAGGTCTGTGCAGAGGGGGAGGCACCATGGCTGGGCGTATAATAGAGGGATTATCTCTGCCAGCCACAGCGCTTTGGGCCACCTGGGTGCTATCAGGATGAGAGAAAATCCCCCCTCTCTCACCCTGGCCAGTGTGGGAATCATCAGGCACAGGGGGGGAAGGGCATACAGCAGCACTCTGGGCCACGGGTGCACAGTGCGTCCACCTCGAGGGGCGCGTCCAAGTCCTTTAGCGAGAAGGACATAGGACAATGACTGTTTTGGCGCAAGGCAAACAGATCTACGGACGCCCATAGCCTCATCCATATCATGTCTACTATCTGAGGGTGGAGGCGCCAATCTCCAAAGAGCGGGTTCCTGTTATCGTTGGGACCGCTCCGTCAAAAGCACACTTCTTTGGTAACATTGTTGATTTCGTGAAGTCCTGACAGCAGTGACCGTGGAGATCCACTTTTGCGACACGTCTGAAGCATGATGTGCCGCTTCCCGTCATTTGTGCGTTCAAATTGGTTCAACTGCAGCGCTGCCTTCCAGGAATGCTATGCGGGCGCGTTAAAGTCGTTTGACGTCACCCATAGGAATAAAGTGGAGTGCGGTGTGACAGAAATGTTGCATGAACGAGTGGATCTCCACCTTGAGAGCGGTGTTTATGGGCGTGCATTTGCTCTCTCGCTCTGGTCCCCTTCCGGGAGAAGAGCCCGTACGGCCCATACAAGGTCATTCTGCTCTGTCGACGTCAAGCGGATCCATACTCTGAAAAAACTCTCCGAAACTTGTGAGAAACCAGAAGAGTATTTTTGACACAGAAATACTCCATCAAACATCTAACTTAGTTTTTGAAACTTTGTCTATGTTTAGGATGGGAATCCAAGTCTTTAACAGTGTAAAAAGCTCAGTATGCATGAAACAGCATTTCACCCCCCCTTTAAGCGATTAAAGCGCTTGTCTGTGTAAAGACTGCACATGCACGCGCCACTGATAACAGCGGCAACAAACGCCAGATTGCTTCTTATATAACAAACAAATGAAATGATGCTCTTCTAGTTAACCAGAGATGTTTTGTTTGTATTAGTTAGGTTCATCCGTGCAACAAAATGTTTCAATGTTTCAAAAAGTGGTGGGGACATGTCCCACCCGCAAATTACGCCTATGTAGGCTATATCAATAACCCATAATGCACTGTTGCACACTGTACATGGATACAACTATTATCAATATTATTGGTTACTTCAATAACACAAACTTATTGCTGCCTTGAAGAACAAGCGGGTGAAGATGAAGCCGCCGCCGCTCCATATCATATCAGCTCATCTTTACAGCACCGCAAGATCATTCCAATATGACCAGGCCAGAGAGCACCTGTCCATCAAAAGCTCATTATCCAATCAGAGTAGATCACTGTTAAGCCCGCCTCCACGAGAGGTTTGTGTCAAAACAGCAAACGAAAAACTGAGAAACGTAAGCGAAACCTTTGGCAAAGCATTCACAATCCACGATTTGCAAAAACGATTCTTTGAAAAACATGAACAAAGATGAAGCATACTGAATATCATGTTACATTTGTGCGACTGAGTTCTTTTGTTTTCATTTTCAATGTGTTTTTCTTCTTTTGTAATAGCATATTTTTGATAGTTTCTGAAAAAGTTTTGTTCAGTTTTGACATCTCATATAGTTTTATAAAGTTTCTTTCAGTTTTATTGAGACAAAGGTAATTCCATACAATTAGTAATACAATTTTTGAATAGCTCAAAGCTCTGTCAAAAACTCAACTGAACCTCACAGATGGCAAGGAGTTCATTTGTAGTTTTCTTTGTATCCCCAAATATGTTTCAATTGGATTGTTTATGTAATTGACATATATGCAGTGTTTTAGGCTATATGTTAATTTATTCATTTATAGGCTACGGACGGGCCATCATTCATGGCCTATGTGAGATATAGGCATAGCTAGTTATCACCATAGGGAGCCTATGTTTGTAATTTGCATTTGAAAAAAGATATAATTTATTACACATTATTTTTGACCATGGCATTTGTCTTTTATTTTATTTTATTTTAGGTTCCCCCTTCACTAAACAGTGATTGCCAAACAAATGAAAAAAGAAGAAAGAGTTGCACCAGAAAGTACAGTTATTATTTAACCTTATATGCAAATGAAGATGAAAAGTAAAGTGACTAACACAAAATTTTTTCTTCATTTTTTATTTGCTTTGTCCTGTTTACAGCAAGATGTTTAAAGTACAGACTTGTTTGTTATTGGTGTTTTTTGTCTATTCTTTTTTGAGTTTTGCTTTGCATTCCAGATATCAAAAAACTTTGTTTTGTAATGTTAGCAAGGTATATGTTAATTAGTCCATTAGCATAGGTTGAACTGAAAGAAACATTGATTTGAAATAATAATAATAAAAACATTGTAGCAATATCACATGATATTTTCAGAAGATAGTTCAATCTGTAATTGTATCTCTTCCATCAATCATTTTCTTTCTATAACCCACACTCAAAAAAAAAAAAAAAAAAAAAAGAAAGAAAGAAAGAAAGAAAAGAAAACTAGCTTCTGGGTAATTTGTTAGTCAAAGAACACACTGATTTTTTGGGGGGAATGCAAACAGGCTACGTTTGCAAAAAAATTTGCAAAAAAAAAAACATTTGTGTACATTTATTTGGAAAACTTGAAACGACACCGTAGTATTGCATCCTATTTGGATAAGAATGTTATACGATCTTCAGAACAGCAAGAGGTGTATCATTTGTCAGATACTCTGTCCTATATAAAACTTAAGTGCTTCAATTAACAAAAAGGCTATAAAACAATACATACCAATTGTTTTAATGTAAATAATATGTGTACTCCCTGACATATTGTATTTTCTTGTTCTGTGTACAGTTTGTGTACTTGAACTTTTGTACAATTAAATAAAAAAAATAAAAAAATAAAAAAAGAATGTTATACGATCTTCAGAACAGCAGGAGGCGCTGTTTCGAAAAAACGAGGTGTCTGAGAAATCGGGACTATGGATGCAGGCTACGAGTCTGCAGCTTCATACTTCACACTCCAAAAAAACCAGCAGACGGCGGTGTTTAGCTACATAATGGAACTGAAATAGCTTTCCCACTGAGAGTCTCATTGCTATTCCTCGAGGTAGACTCTACGCGATAGGGTGAAGCACTAAAATTTTATCTTAAACGTCATATTAATTTATATTTTGTTTACAGTACCAAAGTGTAAAATATGACTATAAAGTCAACTGGGCGAGATGTAGGCTACGCATTGAACTGCTAAACAGTGCCATTCACTAATAGTAGTCTAATGGTAAATTCGTTTACAGGTTCTGAATCGTATACCTTACTCTTTTTATTTGTTATTTGGTCTGCACTTAATTAAATACCATGGTATACGATTCAGAACCTGTAAACGAATTTACCTATTCGATTCAGAACCTGTAAACGAATTTACCATTAGACTACTATTAGTGAATGGCTAATAGTAGAATATTAGTGAACTATTAGTGAATGGCTAATAAAAATCCTGAAATTATGTAAACTACCCTTTTTTCTTTTCTTTTTTTAGCAATAGGCTACAAATATATATATATATATATATATATATATATATATATATATATATATATATATATATATATATATATATATATATATATATATATTTGTAGCCTATTGCTAAAAAAAGAAAAGAAAAAAGGGTAGTAATTTCAGGATTTAGATAAGGGTTTATCATCTGATCAGCTCAGCAGATAGCCTCTCCGGAGATCTTCACATATACCACAAAAGTTCCTGGAAATTCCAACAGGAAGAGGCGTTTAGGGCAGAGTGTGTAGTAAGTTAAGGGGCGGGTCTAGCCTACTATGCTTTATAAAAGCCAGCTCCTGTCATTCAGACAGAACTGCAAAAGAAAACAAAATGTTTGGACTACAGCTCATCTGGGACTACATGTTGCAGTACGAGACCATGCTAAGGTTAATGATTTGTTTTGTATTGTTTGCTTTATTTTCATTATTTTTTTTTATATTCCTTTAAATGATTTATTTGTATATTTTGTTTGGTATTTGGTTTCCAGTTTTTCTTTGGTGTCATTTGTCAGATAACGAAGGTCTTTTTATTTTGACATCCTGTTGAGAGTCAAGGATGCGGATATATTGAGTGTTGTTCACACAGTTCATTATGGAACGAGGCCTATACGCATGAGGTCGTAGCATATTATCATAGACAGTAAAAGAAATGGACAGAGCGATCCCATTGACTTCAACTGCTGAAAAATGAGGCCAATCAGAGGCACTCACTTCCTGATGGCTGAGCGAACTGCGCAGGCTCAGACTGAGCTTGACGACGTAGATGTGACGTGAGCAGCCTGTCTGACAGTTGTAGGTCTTCTAGTAGTTGTGGAATGTAAAATCTGAATCACGTTGTTTAAATATTTTCTCCCGTTGCTTTTGGCTCACTATGGGCTTCTCCCCATTCTTCCCCCTTGACTTTATCAGACTTTGTCTCCACGTCCCCCCGACTGCCTCATAGACAGTAAAGATTGTTTCTGAGCGTCTCCTCCTGTCTATACGGTAATTTCTCAACTGTGCGACAGAGTTGGTTATGCGCAATTGTTAGCCTATTTTTACAAAAACAGCTTTTACGGGGCGATAGTGTAAGATACAAGGTAATGGAGCCTTTTATGCATTGTCGTGTTTCTTTATAAATAAACAATGGACAAATGGAGTCTTTAAACGTCTCAGATGTAAAGTTATTCACTGTCAAAGTGACTCAAAAATGAATGGGAGTCAATGGGATGCTAACAGCAGGTGATGGCTTGGTTAGCAATGGGTGGAACACTTTCCGAGTGCTAGATTACCCCCTTGCCGATTCATGTCCGCGAACCGGTTCTTCTCGGACAGTTCGGCTCAATGACCCGGTTCAAAAAGCCGATTCATAGGTTCCTGACCTCATCATGCAATAATGTCACTATGCATTTGTCATGCTTTTTAATACATTTCCCTGTGTCATGTTATATAAAGGGAACATTCAAATAAAGTAATAATCTGTATAAATGCATATATTGAAATAATCAAGTAGTCATTTGAGTGAGTGCGTTTTCTGATTATTGCCTTTCATTCACTTAATGGTGTTTGTGTGGTCAGTTAATTAATTTATCCTTCACGTCGGATTTAACTGAAAATTGTGCAACAGTGCATATTACATGCACTGATCAACAAACACAGATATGTTACATGTCTAAAGTAGCTATAGGCTATAGCAGGGGTTCCCAAACTTTTCCATGACAAGGCCCCCCAAATTCCACCAGGTTCTGACCAAGCGCGGTGAACATCCATTGAACTTTATTAGTGTTGCAATAATAACATTTGTATGTCAGATCTTCATATATGGTAAAGTAATTTCAATATCTTCAAATCTGGTACAGTAATTTCAACATTCAACATTGTATCTGTGTGTTTCAGTAAATGTAAAAAGAAAAATCTTAAAGAGTGTGTGTGTGTGTGTGTGTGTGTGTGTGTGTGTGTGTGTGTGTGTGTGTGTGTGTGTGTGTGTGTGTGTGTGTGTGTGTGTGTGTGTGTGTGTGTCTGTGTGTGTGTGTGTGTGTGTGTGTGTGTGAGAGAGAGAGAGAGAGAGAGAGAGAGAGAGAGAGAGAGAGAGAGAGAGAGAGAGAGAGAGAGATCCATACATACATCCAGTAGTTAGAGAGGGAAAGAGACTCAAATTTCATTTTTAAGTCCCAGGAAGAAGTCATCTCAATCAGCTCCTCCTGTGATTTTAAGTCCAGACAAGAGCCTACATCAGGAGCAAATGGGTTTCTTACCCGGTTTAGTTGGGTGCTGTCAAGGTCAGGGAAATATTCTCTGAAATATCCCTGGAGGTGCTCCAGGTGGGATTGTATCAGTGGAGAAATAGTGTCCAACTCACCCCCAGATGACAGCAGCTCTTGGTGTAATAGTGGGAACATTTCTGTAATTCCCTCCTTGAGCTTGTTTGA
This sequence comes from Pseudorasbora parva, assembly GCF_024679245.1. Taxonomy (NCBI): domain Eukaryota; kingdom Metazoa; phylum Chordata; class Actinopteri; order Cypriniformes; family Gobionidae; genus Pseudorasbora; species Pseudorasbora parva. The sequence continues at coordinate 18,503,612 of NC_090192.1, forward strand.
CCACAGTGCGTGCTTTTTCTCTGAAGATTACGCTTTCTCATGTATGTGTCACGCCCTTGCATGCTTTGGTTAAGCGCATTCAGATGACAAAAAATGTCAGCCATATATGCAATTTTGAGAATCCAGGCTGCATTTTTCAAACGGTCGCCAGCTGATGTTTTTCAGACAAGAGAAACTCTGCAATCTCCCTCCGCAACTCATACACGCGGTCCAAAACTGCCCCCCGTGAAAGCCAGCGTACGTTTGAGTGAAGCAGCAATCCATCAAAATGGGCTCCTGTTTCTTTACACAGAAGAGTAAACAGTCTGTGTTTTAAGGGGCGTGCTTTAATGAAGTTTACTACGTGTATTATGTCCTGTAGTACCAGATTAAGCTCATCATCCAACCGTTTAGCCACCAGAGCTTCTCGATGGAACATACAGTGCGTGAACGCCGCATTCGGGGCCTTCTGTTTGATGAGAGCCGTCACCCCACTGTTCTTCCCAGTCATAGCCGCGGCCCCGTCAGTACACACACCCACGCAACGAGACCAGTCAAGTCCATTTGAATCAATATATTTGTCCAGCACTTGAAAAATCTCTTTCCCGGTGGTTCTGCTTTCAAGTTCTTTACAAAACAGTAATTCCTCAACAAACATTTCTTGGGAAATGAATCGTATGTACACAAGTAACTCGGCAGCGTTAGCCACATCCGTACTTTCATCAAGCTGCAGTGCAAATCATTTGCTAGCTCTCACCTGGTCCAGCAGTTCAGCAGACACATCCTCAGCCATGTCTCCAATACGTCTGCTCACAGTTTTATCAGAGAGTGGTACAGCGTCAATTTTCTTGGCAGCATCCTCACGCAGTAACTCTTTAACAATGTCTTTGGTAGCTGTTAGTATCAAATCTTCCCCAATTGCGTGCAGCTTCTTAGCTTGCGCAATGTGTAAGGAGGCCAAAAATTATGCCCTCAATGCTCTCTCAGGAACGATAGCTTGCCGCACGAATATTGCTGACTGCCTGTTCAAATGTTCTTCCTTTCTTTTAAAAAAGTCTATTAGTTTTTCGGCCTCTGCTGGATGCTTCTGGTTCAGGTGACGTTGAAGTTTTGATGGTTTTAAAGCAGCACTTGGCAACTTTTGCTATCGGGGTCCCCCTACAGTTGGGGGAGTTATAAATAATGTCCTCAACTACTGTCGTAAGCTCTGTCATCCTACAGCAGGGGATGCCATCGCGCGTGCATTTGTTGACATGACAACCCTGATAGCCCTGAACTAGTAATGCGCGGGTCGTCTCATAACCCGCGGACCCCGTATGTCTATTTAATGGTGCTAATCACGGGTGCGGGGCGGGTTGTAAAAATATATACAGTGGTGCGGGGCGGGCCAAATAACTTCATAAAAGCGGCCCGCGGGTCGGTGCAGCGCTAACAGTTCCCCTGAACACTGCAAGAGGAGTTCGAGTTCTTCTGGCGTCGCGTGTGAAATGTCTTCATCCCAGGTAACGTTACAGTCAGTGGCATATGTTTCAGCATGTCATATGAATATAATTTCATGGGTTTTATTTTTTTCAAACGCCAAATAATCACGATGCTCACGTTTACAAGCCAGCGTCATTATAGTAGTCTATTGGTTACCGTTTTACAGAATCTATATGATACTTCAATTCAATGTTTGAGTGGTAGATAATCACCGTAACAAGCAGGACAGCATCGGTTGGGCACGCCTCCTTCAGCTCACGCCAATGAGCAAACGCTGGTCACAAAAAAATCACTTTTTCGTTTCCTCTTATTTCTTTCCTCCAACAAAACCTTTTCTTTCTTATTTGTCTGTGCTGCTTCGGACATGACTATATTATCCGACGAACAAAGTTGGGCTCGCACGTCCGAATTTAAGGAAGTGTGTGTGTTGGTGGAAGTGACGTATATGCCGTAAAGCAGTCGAATTTTGTAGTTCTTTTTGTTCTCAGGTTACTACCCGAAACCCAAAGTTTAAAAGTATGATTAAAAAACATACAGACCCCATCAGGCTATGGCAGACGTGTCATTCAACCTATTGAAAGTCGATGTATCATCACAAGAGTCTTGAAAATATATTATGAAGGTTGAAAAGTTACCTAGTGCTACTTTAAGCATTTGTTGGAGAGGATCTCGGAGCAAAGAATGCATTTGGGGCACTTGTGTCCATTTTTCTGGATGACGCAGGTAAATCCATACTATATGTATGCTGCCTCATACCTACAGGTCTTACTCGGCCAGGAGTTTGTTTTCTGATTTTTTTCATCGGAGGTTTCGATAGCTGGCTCGTCAGGTTTTTTCCTTTTTAAAAATCAATCCATTTTGATAAAGTTTTGACATAGAGCTAGCCAGCTTATTAACGTTAATTAATAGCTGAAACACTGAGCACTGGCGGTTGTTACCAAGGCAACACTGACAGATAACGTGATGTTGTACCCAGCCAATAAGAAAGACTAGCATTAAAAGTTTAATGCTCAGATATCAACAAATTATTATAATGCTATTTCATAAAAATATAATATAAATATTTATATATATGAATCCTCAGTCAAAGATACAATCCGTTATTAAGCCAGGGAGCTACAGTAAGAGCTTGCCATCATCGATCTGCTGTGGTGCCAAGGAACGGCTAATGAAGGAGTTTTGATGTAATACAACATGTATGCTTGACCCTATACCGACTAGGCTATTAAAAGAGATGCTTCCAGAGGTCATAGATCCTCTGCTTAATATCATTAATTCATCTTTGACATTAGGATATGTACCGAAAACTTTTAAGTTGGCTATAATTAAACCACTTATTTAAAAAATAGCAACTTGATCCTAAAGAATTAGTCAATTACAGGCCAATCTCGAATCTACCGTTTCTATCAAAAATACTAGAAAAGGCTGTGTCGTCACAATTATGTTCCTATTTAGAAAGAAATGGTATATGTGAGGATTTCCAGTCAGGATGTCGACCGTATCATAGTACTGAGACTGCTCTAATTAGAGTTACAAATGATTTACTCTTATCATCTGATCATGGTTGTATCTCTCTATTAGTGTTACTCGATCTTAGCGCTGCATTCGATACTATCGATCACAATATTCTTCTGAATAGACTCGAAAATTATGTTGGCGTTAGTGGAACTGCTTTGGCATGGTTTAAATCGTACTTATCTGACCGTTATCAGTTTGTAGCAGTAAATGAAGAGTTCAGTATGGGGTACCGCAAGGCTCAGTGTTAGGACCGTTGCTTTTCACCCTGTATATGCTACCATTGGGAGATATCATAAGGAAACATGGCGTTAGTTTTCATTGTTATGCTGACGATACTCAGCTCTATATTTCCTCACGCCCTGACGAAACCTACCAATTCACAAGATTAACGGAATGCATAGCTGATATAAAAAATTGGATGAATAGTAATTTCCTGCAACTTAATTCAGATAAAACTGAATTTTTAATTATTGGACAGAAAAGCTCCACAAGTAGTAACCGAGAATACTGTCTAACACTTGATGACTGCTCTGTCAAGCCCTCGTCGTCAGTGAGGAACCTGGGAGTGCTCTTTGATACCAATCTTTCATTTGAAAGCCACGTTTCTAGCATCTGTAAAACCGCATTCTATCATCTTAAAAATATATCTAAATTACGGCACATGCTTTCAATGCAAAATGCTGAACAGTTAGTACATGCGTTCATGAGCTCAAGGCTAGATTATTGTAATGCTCTACTGGGTGGTTGCCCTGCTCGCTTAATAAACAAACTCCAGCTAGTCCAAAATGCAGCAGCTAGAGTTCTTACTAGTACCAGGAAGTATGATCATATTAGTCCAGTTCTGTCAACATTGCACTGGCTCCCTATTAAACATCGCATACATTTTAAAATCTTGCTTATTACTTACAAAGCACTAAATAGTTTAGCTCCCCGGTACTTAAGCGAGCTCTTAACGCATTATACTCCATCACGTCTATTGCGGTCTCAAAACTCTGGCCAGTTGATAATACCTAGAATATCTAAATCAACTGCAGGCGGTCGATCATTTTCCTATTTAGCTCCTAAACTGTGGAATAGTCTTCCTAGCATTGTTCGGGAAGCAGACACACTCTGTCAGTTTAAATCTAGACTAAAAACACATCTCTTTACTATGGCATACACATAGAACATTTTTAACTTTCATTATTCAATTCAATTGACTGATTGTTAGGCTGCATTAACTAGGTCAGCCGGAACCGGGAACACTTCCCATAACACCTGATGTACTCGTTACATCATAAAAAGAGTGGCATCGACGCTAATGTTGTCTCTCTGGTTTTCCCGAGGTTTATCCCGGATCTGGGCCCTGTCCGGATCGGATGGTGGACCTGCCTGGACATGACCAGCTCATCCTGGAGTGTCTGCTGAGCCGTGTCAATTGGTGTCTCCTCTGAATTTGCCTCACTGGCACGACATGCTCAAAACCCGTCTTCAGCCGCAATAATTCCGATCTTTCATATATTCATACTCTTGTGTAATCAACGCCCCATCCCATCATTTATTTCCAAATAAATCTGTATCTTCCGTGATACCCTGAAATTTTGAATATTCCAATCTAATATGATTTCTGACCTGTAAGGTTGCCAGAATAATAATCTTACACGGTGTGTTAATAGGCCAGAGGAGAACTGGCACCCCGACTGAGTCTGGTTTCTCCCAAGGTTTATTTTTCTCCATCACGGCCTGATGGAGTTTTGGTTCCTTGCCACTGTCGCCTTTGGCTTGGCTTGCTCAGTTGGGGACACTAAAAATATGATTAAAGTTATTCAACTTATTATACAAATAAAATGTATAAATTAGGTCTTATTTAATTCTATAAACTTAAATACTGATCTGCCAACATTGTTGCTATATGATAAATTAAAATAAGCTGATAACATCACTGTTTTCTCCAGTACGACTGTACAGCCAAATCTAATTTTGTCGCAATATTATCCTGTTTGACACTGTGAAGCTGCTTTGACACAATCGTGATTGTAAAAGCGCTATATAAATAAAGTTGATTGATTGATTGATTGATTGATGTCGACGCGCTCGCCCGGGACTGTGTGTTTGCATGCTTAACGGATCAAGTTTCAAGCAACGCTTCTGCGGATAGTTTTATGGGCAACCGGACCGATCTAATGAACTGGCCAAGGCAAATTAACTGTTCCAAGTTTTTCGATGGCTTGCAGTGACTACTAAAGACAAAGAAATTGATTATGAAGAGACTCTTTTCTCATTTGTCCCTGATTTAAAGGGCTATGAATATTGCTGTGATTAATTTGCCTACTTATGGACTAAAGTGTGTTGAAAAGTGCAGTTTCACATTCAATGGTTAATGTTTCAGCGCATGTGATAAAGGTGAATTTGCTGAACACGTTATTAAATCAACTTGAATGTTAAAATGTTGAAAATGTGATTTTAGTGAAACGTAAACGCAAGAGAAAATGTCAAAGTCAGATGCAGGTACAAAAGAGATAGGCAAATTGATGCTCATGTAGAAACTCAAAGTGAGACACGTTACTACTGAAGAAATTACAGCACATCAGCAAGAAGAGCTACAAAAGAAAGAGAAAAAGCTTGAGTCTCTATATAATCAATGGAAATTAGAAGCTCGTAGTGTATGTGAGCATCTTAAATCAGGAAGCAGACAAACTGGCTAAACCAACCGTCTGCTAGCTGTCTCACGTCACCAAAGTCAGCTAAATCCCAGCACATAGAGACTCTTTCACCTAGATATTATCACATAGAGACTGTGTCTGTTCCCCGAATTAGTAAATACAAAAAACCATCAAAACCATTCAACAGTAAAAATTTAATTGATGGCCAACAAATAAACAACAGATATAATACGGATGAACAATTGATAAAGCTTGGGTTGCTGAATATTCGATCCCTTTCGCCAAAAACGCTTGTTGTCAATGATATGATTATAGATCATAACTTAGATGTGCTGTGTTTGACAGAAACCTGGCTAAAACCTGATGATTACATTACTTTAAATGAGTGCACCCCCCGAGATTATTGTTACAAACATGAGCCACGTCTGAAAGGTAAAGGGGGAGGTGTGGCTGTAATTTATAATAATATTTTCAGTATTACTCAGAAGTCTAGTTTCAAATATAATTCCTTTGAAGTTTTGGTGCTTTATGTAACGTTGTGTAGTGTAAATGATAAATCCCGTCTGACATTTGTGTTGGCTACTGTATACAGGCCACCAGGGCACAATACAGACTTTATCAAAGAATTTGCTGGTTTTGTATCGGAGTTAGTATTAGCTGTAGATAAAGTACTAATTGTTGGGGATTTTAATATCCACGTAGACAATGAAAAAGACGCATTGGGATTGGCATTTAGAGACATTCTAAACTCTATTGGAGTTAGACAACACGTATCAGGACCCACTCATCGCCTTAATCATACTTTAGATCTAATAATGTCACATGGAATAAATGTTGATACTGTTAAAATTCTGCAGCAGAGCGATGACATCTCAGATCATTACCTAATATCATGTATACTTAATTTACCTAAGGCTGTAAAGCCATCCCCTCGCTTCAAATATGGCAGGACGATAACCGCTGCGACTAAAGATTGCTTTGTACATAATCTTCCTCATCAGTTCCATCTCCTCAGCATTACAGATAGCCAAGAGGAACTTGATGCTGCAACCGAAACTATGGACTCTATCCTTACTAGCACTTTAGACATAGTTGCTCCCCGGCGCTTAAAGAAGATTAAAGCAAATAATCCAACGCCGTGGTACAACGAGCACACTCGGGCCCTTAAAACAGCAGCCAGAAAAATGGAGCGCAGCTGGAAGAAAACAAAACTAGAGGTTTTTCGCAATTTGTGGAAAGAGAGCATGATTGCATACAGAAAGGCCATAAAAACTGCTAGATCTGCTTATTTCTCATCTCTTTTAGAAGAAAACAAACACAACCCTAAGTATTTATTCGATACAGTGGCTAAATTATCAAAAAATAAAGCTTCAGCTTCTGATGTTTGTAAACAACACAGCAGTAATGACTTTATGAACTTCTTTACTAGTAAGATTGATAATATTAGGAATAAAATTATAACCATGCAGCCGTCTATTACAGTATCACTTCAGACAGAGCATTGTAGGGTCACTGAGGAAAAATTACACTCATTCACTGCTATAGGAGGAGAAGAACTGGCTAAACTTGTAAAATCATCAAAATCAACAACATGTATGCTTGACCCTATACCGACTAGGCTATTAAAAGAGATACTTCCAGAGGTCATAGATCCTCTGCTTAATATCATTAATTCATCTTTGACATTAGGATATGTACCGAAAACTTTTAAGTTGGCTATAATTAAACCACTTATTAAAAAAACACAACTTGATCCTAAAGAATTAGTCAATTACAGGCCAATCTCGAATCTACCGTTTCTATCAAAAATACTAGAAAAGGCTGTGTCTTCACAATTATGTTCTTTTTTAGAAAGAAATGGTATATGTGAGGATTTCCAGTCAGGATTTAGACCGTATCATAGCACTGAGACTGCTCTAATTAGAGTTACAAATGATTTACTCTTATCATCTGATCGTGGTTGTATCTCTCTATTAGTGTTACTCGATCTTAGCGCTGCATTCGATACTATCGATCACAATATTCTTCTGAATAGACTCGAAAATTATGTTGGCGTTAGTGGAACTGCTTTGGCATGGTTTAAATCGTACTTATCTGACCGTTATCAGTTTGTAGCAGTAAATGAAGAGATGTCACACCGATCACAAGTTCAGTATGGGGTACCGCAAGGCTCAGTGTTAGGACCGTTGCTTTTCACCCTGTATATGCTACCACTGGGAGATATCATTAGGAAACATGGCGTTAGTTTTCATTGTTATGCTGACGATACTCAGCTCTATATTTCCTCACGCCCGGATGAAACCTACCAATTCACAAGATTAACAGAATGCATAGCTGATATAAAAAATTGGATGAATAGTAATTTTCTGCAACTTAATTCAGATAAAACTGAATTTTTAATTATTGGACAGAAAAGCTCCACAAGTAGTAACCGAGAATACTGTCTAACACTTGATGAGTGCTCTGTCAAGCCCTCGTCGTCAGTGAGGAACCTGGGTGTGCTCTTTGATACCAATCTTTCATTTGAAAGCCACGTTTCTAGCATCTGTAAAACCGCATTCTATCATCTTAAAAATATATCTAAATTACGGCACATGCTTTCAATGCAAAATGCTGAACAGTTAGTACATGCGTTCATGAGCTCAAGGCTAGATTATTGTAATGCTCTACTGGGTGGTTGCCCTGCTCGCTTAATAAACAAACTCCAGCTAGTCCAAAATGCAGCAGCTAGAGTTCTTACTAGAACCAGGAAGTATGATCATATTAGTCCAGTTCTGTCAACACTGCACTGGCTCCCTATTAAACATCGCATACATTTTAAAATCTTGCTTATTACTTACAAAGCACTAAATAGTTTAGCTCCCCGGTACTTAAGCGAGCTCTTAACGCATTATACCCCATCACGTCGATTGCGGTCTCAAAACTCTGGCCAGTTGATAATACCTAGAATATCTAAATCAACTGCAGGCGGTCGATCATTTTCCTATTTAGCTCCTAAATTGTGGAATAGTCTTCCTAGCATTGTTCGGGAAGCAGACACACTCTGTCAGTTTAAATCTAGACTAAAAACACATCTCTTTACTATGGCATACACATAGAACATTTTTAACTTTCATTATTCAATTCAATTGACTGATTGTTAGGCTGCATTAACTAGGTCAGCCGGAACCGGGAACACTTCCCATAACACCTGATGTACTCGTTACATCATAAAAAGAGTGACATCTACGCTAATGTTAGTCTCTCTGTTTATCCCGAGGTTTATCCCGGATCTGGGCCCTGTCCGGATCGGATGGTGGACCTGCCTGGACATGACCAACGCATCCTGGAGTGTCTGCTGAGCCGTGTCCATCGGTGTCTCCTCCGGTCGTGCCTCACTGGCACGACATGCTCAAAACCCGTCTTCGGCGCAATAATTCCGATCTTTCATGTATTCATACTCTTGTGTAATTGACGCCCCATCCTAAATAAATCTGTCTCTTCCGTGATACCCTGAAAATTTTGAATAATCCGATCAAATATGATTTCCGACCTGTAAGGTTGCCAGAATAATAATCTTACACGGTGTGTTAATAGGCCAGAGGAGAACTGGCACCCCGACTGAGTCTGGTTTCTCCCAAGGTTTATTTTTCTCCATCATGCCCCGATGGAGTTTTGGTTCCTTGCCACTGTCGCCTTTGGCTTGGCTTGCTCAGTTGGGGACACTAAAAATATGATTAAAGTTATTCAACTTATTATACAAATAAAATATATGAATTAGGTCTTATTTAATTCTATAAACTATAATACTGATCTGCCAACATTGTCGCTATATGATAAATTAAAATAAGCTGATAACATCACTGTTTTCTCCAGTACGGCTGTACAGCCAAATCTAATTTTGTCGCAATATTACCCTGTTTGACACTGTGAAGCTGCTTTGACACAATCGTGATTGTAAAAGCGCTATATAAATAAAGTTGATTGATTGATTGATTGAGATGCCCTACAAACTCAATTAGCCATTTGGGTCGATACTTTGGAGGCAGCCAAAAACAGTTTCAAATGCTTATTGTGATTTTGGAGAGCATGTCTCACCTGCTATTGAAATGAGGAGAAAAATGGATGCATGTGAAGTGGTAACAGCTGACATTGTTAAAATTGTTTATGAGAGAATATCAGGGGTAGATGGAGATATTGATGATGTAAGGGAGAAGAGCCGTCTTCGTACCTTATTAAACCATCAATATGCCCACTCAATTTTTGGTTCAATGGTTTCACAAGTCAGCCAGAAAACTAGTAATTACTCTGGTCATCCCTCTGTCATGTCAAGCTTAGAAGTCAAGCGAGTAGATGCTGCAGCGGAAGTAGCAGCCAAGCAAGCTGCGTATAATGTTTTGCTAGAAGAAACAAAGCAAAAGGATAAACCTTGAAGACCTAGAAGAACAGCATAAAAGAGTTCTCGATGGTGAATTGAAGGAACTGGAGCAAATTCAAGCGCGGAAGGATCTAAAAGCAGCTCAAGCTAAGTTAGAAATCTATAGTCAAGAGGTTGAGAGAGAAAAGGGGTCCGATTCACCCAAAGATTGTAGTGGCATGAACGGTCTAGAGTCTGATCTTCCTCAAGAAGGGATGGCAAAGCAAGAAACATCTCAAAGAGTTAACGAAACCGGAAGGGCGACAGTTTAAGCATCAGCCACTGACACATCTTGTTCAAGCATTTCATGAAGGCATGGCTATGAGCAAGTTGCCAGTACCAGAACTTCCTGTCTTCACGGGTGACCCCATTCAAATGCCGCTTCCATTTAAGGTGAGACCCAATTTCCCAAGCAACAAACAATGCGCTATAATTAGATTCAATCATCTCAAAAGTAAGATGCTAAAGGATGAGTTATATAGTGAATTCATGAATGAGATCTTTCAGAGGGGAGATGCTGAGGAAGTGCACAACAGTGGCAAGAAAGGAGAAACATGGTACTTACCTCATCATGGTGTCTTCCATCGAAAGAAGGTCGACAAGCTGTGTGTAGGCTTTGATTGTTCTGCAAGGTATGAAGGCTATTCCTTGAATGACAATTTGCTACAAGGTCCTGTTTTAATAAACAATCTAATTGGCATCTTAATTCGATTTCGTCAACATCCTATTGCTCTTATGTGTGACATAGAGAAGATGTATCATCAGTTTCATGTAGACGAGTTTGATCGAGACTTCTTGCGATTAATTTGGTGGAAGGAAGGAAATCTTAACCAGTGAGTTTCGCATTAAAGTTCATCTCTTTGGCGTAACCTCATCCTCAGGGTGTGCGAATTATGGTTTGAAACATCTTGCAACTGAAAACAGCAATTTATTTTATTTGGTTCACAATTTGTGATCAAAAAATTCTATGTAGATTATGGACTAATCAGTGTAGAGAATGCAGAAGCCATTAAGGTTGCAGATGAGGCAAGAAAACTCTGTGCTATGGGTGGCCTACGGCTCCATAAATTTGTATCAAACAGCAAAGTAGTACTGGACGGCATTCCCACTTCAGAAAGGATCTTTGATGTGGGGAACTTTGATCTTGCGTTTGATGAGCTACCCCTAGAAAGAACTCTTGGCGTACAATGGGAAAGAGAATCGGATTGTTTCAAGTTTAAGGTTCAGTTGAAAAACCAGCCTGCTACTCGGCAAGGCATATTGTCTACTGTTGCTTCTATCTATGATCCCTTAGAAATCATCGTGCCTGTTCTGTTGAGAGGAAAGAGAACACTGCAGGAAGTGTGTAAGCGTGGCAGTGGATGATATGATCCTCTACCAGACGCACTCAATCTAAGGTGGGAGCGATGGAGACAAGATTTAAATGATCTGCAGAAAATAGATGTACCATGAACATATGCATCTAGTTTTGGAAGAGCTATTCAAGTTGAATTGCATCACTTTTCTGACACTAGTGTCTACTGTTATGGTCAATGGTCATATTTGAGACTTAAAAATAAGGATGGAGATATTCATTGTGCACTAGTCATGGTTAAATCAGGAGTTGCACCTCTTAAGGTTACAATGATCTCCAGATTGGAGCTAGCTGCTGCCGTTGTTTCTGTCAAAGTGAGTAGCTTACTTAAGAAAGAAATGGATTATGTTGTGAATGAGGAGACATTCTGGACTGATTCCAAAGTAGTATTAGGATACATAAGTAATGAGGCATGCAGATTTCACATGTTTGTTGCAAATAGAGTACAAAGAATACGTCTCGGGTTACTATTGTAACCCTTGTTCCCTGAGAGGGAACGAGACACTGCGTCGTCGAGTGACGACACTCTGGGAACGCCCCCAGCATGACGGCTCTGAAGTATGAATGAAATCAGCCACCAATCCGATTGGTGCAACGTCATGACGTAACCGGCGACGGCGTACGCGGAAGCTATAAGAAGGCGCCGCCCCAAACAACAGACAGCCTTTGCAATGAAGCGAGCGCTCTACGTGTAGGTGTGGCGACGAGACGCAGTGTCTCGTTCCCTCTCAGGGAACAAGGGTTACAATAGTAACCCGAGACGTTCCCTATATCGAGGGAACTCAACACTGCGTCGTCGAGTGACGACACTCTGGGAACGTCAATACCCACTATGCCACACCGAGACACGCCCATCCTGGTGTGAAGCTGGAAACCAGGCACACTCAGGACGCAAGCACTCTAGCACCCGGCGTAGCCGGGAGGTCCAGCTTATAAAATCTTATAAAGGTGTGTGGATTAGCCCAACCCGCCGCCTCACAAATATTAATAAGTGAGGCTCCCGAAAGGAGGGCCACCGAGGAGGCCAAGCCCCTCGTAGAGTGAGCCCTCACGGCCATGGGTGAAGGCATACTGCGCACCCGATAAGCCGTGGCTATAGCCTGCATGATCCAGTTACTAATAGTCTGTCTCGCCGCAGGCAACCTTTTCTTAGGGGGGCCAAAGCACACCAGAAGCTGGTCCGATTTCCTCCATTGAGCTGACCTGTCCAGATAGATCCTCAATGCCCTAACCGGGCAGAGCAGGTGCAGCCTAGCTTCCTCTGCCGTCGCGTGAGGCGGAGGATGAAAAGCCTGAAGAAATACTGACCCCATCCCTGACGATGGGACCTTGGGCACGTAGCCCGGTCTGGGATGCAAAATAGCTTTCACCCCGCCCGGGGCAAACTCCAAGCATGTCGGCGTGACCGCCAATGCCTGGAGGTCCCCCACTCTCCTCAGAGAAGTGATGGCGAGGAGAAAGGCTACCTTCAGGGTCAAATTTCTCGCCTCAGCCGACTCCAATGGTTCGAAGGTGGCCTCGGCCAGCCCTTCAAGAACCACTGCCAGGTCCCAAGCCGGGACTCTGTGATGAGCCGCAGGCCTCAATCTCCTAGCCCCACGGAGAAAACGTACAACCAAGTGGTGTCTACCCAAAGGGCCCCCTTCCAAAGGCGAGTGGAAAGCCCCATAAGGCGAGTATGGCAGCCACATACACCTTCAGAGTGGATGGGGTCAAACCGGCGGAGAAACGGTCTTGCAGGAACTCCAGCACTGAAGCGACTGCGCAGTCAACTGGGTTCACCCCCTTTCTCTACACCAGCTAGTAAAGACATTCCACTTTAGGCTATACAGTTTCCTCGTAGAGGGAGCCCTAGAGCTGAGAATGGTCTCAACGACCTCTTGTGGCAGACCCTCCTCTAGGTACTGTGCCCCCTCTAGGGCCAGACCCAGAGGTTCCACAACTCTGGCCTGGGGTGGAAAATCATCCCCCCTGCCTGAGACAGCAGATCCCTCCTCAGAGGGACCTGCCATGGGGTTAAGTCTAGAAGTGCCACAATGTCGGAGAACCAAGCTCGGGACGGCCACCGGGGTGCCACTAATAGGAGGCTGATGCCCTCCCGGCGGACTCGCTCTAGAACTCCCGGGAGCAGAATGATCGGGGGAAATGCGTACAGACGCTGCCTCGGCCACGTCTGTGTCATGGCATCCAGCCCCAACGGGGCCGGAGGCCTGAGGCTGAACCACAGCGGGCAGTGGGTCGTTTCTAAGGATGCAAACAGATCCACTTCCACTGGGCCGATCCTCTCGCACATGGCCTCCACCACCTCTGGGTGGAGCCGCCACTCCCTGGGCCTCAGCCCCTGCCTCGACAGGACATCTGCTCCCTGGTTCTGGTCCCCTGGGACGTACATCACTCTGAGAGCGATAACATAACACCTGATGTACTCGTTACATCATAAAAAGAGTGACATCTACGCTAATGTTAGTCTCTCTGTTTATCCCGAGGTTTATCCCGGATCTGGGCCCTGTCCGGATCGGATGGTGGACCTGCCTGGACATGACCAACGCATCCTGGAGTGTCTGCTGAGCCGTGTCAAATGGTGTCTTCTCCGAATTTGCCTCACTGGCACGACATGCTCAAAACCCGTCTTCGGCGCAATAATTCCGATCTTTCATGTATTCATACTCTTGTGTAATTGACGCCCCATCCTAAATAAATCTGTCTCTTCCGTGATACCCTGAAAATTTTGAATAATCTGATCTAATATGATTTCCGACCTGTAAGGTTGCCAGAATAATAATCTTACACGGTGTGTTAATAGGCCAGAGGAGAACTGGCACCCCGACTGAGTCTGGTTTCTCCCAAGGTTTATTTTTCTCCATCATGCCCCGATGGAGTTTTGGTTCCTTGCCACTGTCGCCTTTGGCTTGGCTTGCTCAGTTGGGGACACTAAAAATATGATTAAAGTTATTCAACTTATTATACAAATAAAATATATGAATTAGGTCTTATTTAATTCTATAAACTATAATACTGATCTGCCAACATTGTCGCTATATGATAAATTAAAATAAGCTGATAACATCACTGTTTTCTCCAGTACGGCTGTACAGCCAAATCTAATTTTGTCGCAATATTACCCTGTTTGACACTGTGAAGCTGCTTTGACACAATCGTGATTGTAAAAGCGCTATATAAATAAAGTTGATTGATTGATTGATTGAGAGACGACAGTTTCCCCTGGGACCACAGGAGGATCTGAAGCGCCAACCTGCATAGTGGGCGCGACCTCAGACCCCCCTGGTGATTCAGATACGATACCACCGACGTATTGTCGGATCGTATCAGGACATGGTGGCCGTGAAGGTCTGGGAGAAAGCTCCTCAAAGCTTTGTAAACCGCCAACATTTCCAAGCAATTTATGTGCCAGGAGGAATGTTGGGGTCCCCACGAACCCCTCATGAACCGGCCTTCCATGACCGTGCCCCAGCCCGTGAGGGAGGCGTCTGTTGAAAGGATCTTCCTGCAACATAACGCTCCTAACACAGGCCCTTGGGACAGGAACCTCGGATTCTTCCATATGACAAGGGAACGAAGGCATCTGCGCGTTACCCTGATCATACGGAAAGGTTTTCCCCTCGAGGAAAACCCCTTGGTCCCTAGCCACCACTGGAGGGGCCTCATGTATAGCAGGCCTAACGGAATCACGTTGGACGCTGCTGCCATGAGTCCCAGCAGTCTCTGAAACTGCTTCACAGTGCCGCTGTGGCCTAGCTTCATTCCTGAGACCTCCGCCAGTATAGAACCCACCCGTGCGGGAGACATGCTCGCTCGCATCGAGGTTGAGTCCCATACCACCCCGAGGAACGTGGTCCTCTGGGCGGGTGTTAACACGCTCTTGGCCGTGTTTAGTCTCAGCCCCAAGCACCTGAGATAGGCTAAAACGACATCTCGATGCCGAATCGCCATCTCGCGCGACTGTGCCATAATGAGCCAGTCGTCGATGTAATTCAGCACACGGATGCCCTGCAGCCTCATCGGGGCCAGAGCCGCATCCATGCACTTCGTGAAGGTGCGAGGGGAAAGAGCTAGACCGAAAGGAAGTACCCGATATTGGTACGTTTCGCCCCCGAAAGCGAACCTCAGGAACTTCCTGTGGGCAGGAAGGATGGAGACGTGAAAATATGCGTCCTTTAGATCTATCGTGACGAACCAGTCCTCGAACTGGATCAGACTCACGATCATTTGAATTGTGAGCATCTTGAACCTGAATCTCCTCAGAGACCGATTCAAGTACCTCAGATCTAATATTGGACGTAAGCCTCCACCCTATTTGGGAACAATGAAATAATGGCTGTAAAAGCCCGACTCCCTGTCTGGCGGAGGGACTTTTTCTATCGCCTCCTTGACCAGCAGAGACTGTACTTCTTGTTCCATAACCTGCCTCTGGGCTGGGGGGACCACAGTCCAGACCACCCCGCTGAACTTCGGTGGTGGAACTCTGAACTGTAATCTGTACCCCCTTCCCACTGTACTCAGGACCCAAGCAGAAATATTCGGGAGGCACGTCCATGCGCCGATTTATTCTACTAGGGGAACCAGCCTCTCGAGGCTGGTCTCTGGTACCCACTGAACCCCCTGCCCGACCCCCTGAAGCGGCCACCCGGCAGAGCTTAGTAGGGGAGGATTTTCGGTGTGCGCACGCATTTGCTGCCCCGCCGCAGGTCGAATTCGAGGTGGCTGGGACGGCGCACGTACGCGGGAAATCGATGAGGCCCGAAGCGTTGTTAACGGCGGGAACACAGCATCGATTTCCCCAGAGTCGTCCGCCCCCGGGAGGGCCAGCTCTGAGCGGTCCTGCCGCAGCTAGGACCGCTTGCCAGAAGCCTTCTTCGCCTGAAGGACTTCCCTCAAGTCGCCCTTCGGCTTAGAAGACTTCTGGCGAGAACGTCGCCTCCTTTGCCAGGCTCCCTCGGGAGGGGCGCGGGAAGCGACGCTCTCTTTCTGCACCTGCCTATGGGCGCTGGTGGAGGGCCGGGACTGGCCACCAGATACCTCCCTGCTGGCTACAGGAGGCCCCTGGCGGCGAGGGAGGTACTGCCGGAAAGCCGCCGACTGCTTCCTCACCTCCTGGAATCTCTCGACAACGCTGTTGACTGCGTCGCCGAAGAGACCCACAGGAGCTATCGGGGAATCCAGAAGGAAGGATTTCTCCTTCTCCGTCATCCCCAAAAGGTTTAACCAGAGGTGCCTCTCCACGCACACCATGCCAGCCATAGAGCGGCCGATGGCACGGGCCGTCTCTTTGGTGACGCGGAGAGACAAGCCGGTAGCTTTCCGCAGCTCTGTAATATCGTCCGGAGACGGACCTTCTCCCTCATCAAGCTCTTTTAGGAGCTCAGCTTGGTAGGCCTGCAGTACCGCCATGGTGGGCAGGGCATATCGAGCGGCCGGAAGAGCTGGTAGTTGCCTGCACACCATGTAGGGACGACGTGTCCCTGCATGACTTGGTGGGCAGGACAGGGGCTTTCAGGGACGCTGCTGCCTCGGGAGACAGATAGCTCGCTAACGCCTCCTCGACGCGAGGCAGCATCCCATAGCCAGCCTCAGCCGCGCCCACAACACACCCGAAGTCGAGAACTGGGGGTGTCGATAGGCGCGACGAGTACGGTTTTCCCCAGGATTTGCACAACTCGTTTTGCAAATCTGGGAAAAACGGCAAGCCCCTGCGTGGCGGCTGAACACGCTTTTTGAAGAAGCGTCCATCCAACCTGCTCACAGGCTGGACTTCCACCTCTTCTGGCCAGTCGATGCTGAGTTTGGCCACAGCACGTGTCAGCACGTCCACGAGCTCTTCTTGAGCGGGAGAGTGAAGAGGTGAATTCACCTGCACTCCGCCCGCCTCCAGGCTGAACTGATCTGACCCCTCGGAATCAGACGGCATCAGCACTGGGTTATCGACCTCGTGGGAAGAAGCCGCAGCGCGGGCTTCCTCACGAGGCGGAAGAGCGTCTGAATCATCGGACGAGGACTGGGAAGATGCCTCAGCATGCCCGCCTCCCGTCGCGAGATCCAGTTGTGAGCCCCAGGATCTACGCCGCCGCGCTGCCTCGACAGACGCGGGACCAGAACCACGGGGCTCGCGAGCCTGGCCCGCTCTCAGTGAAAACGGCCAGCCGTGAGCGCAGCACCCGGAGCGGCAGCTTCTCACACTCGCTGCAGGCGGCACCCTCAAGCGCCGCCTGAGCGTGCTGCGCTCCGAGACACTGCACACACAGCTGGTGTGTGTCCGAGCCCGTAATGAAGCGCGGGCACGGATGAACACACCTCCTAAATTGCTCGCTTGCCATGCTTGCGAAAAGGGACTGATTCTCAGACAGACAACAGTAAATAGACAAACAATATTCACACAGAGCGCCTCGCTGAAGAGCAAAGACTGTCTGTTGTTTGGGGCGGCGCCTTCTTATAGCTTCCGCGTACGCCGTCGCCGCCCAGATAGCAAAATTGTTCTGGCCCAGATCCGGCCCACACTTTACACTTTCATCTGGCCCACTACCCGCGTGGAATGATGGCACTTGGGCGGTCCGCTCCCGTTTGCCAGATTTAGGCCGCAATCAAGCCATAGCAACGCCGCATGTCAGCCATGAACAAAACGCATGAAGCAGAACTGGCCCACATCGGTTACGTCATGACGTTGCACCAATCGGATTGGTGGCTGATTTCATTCATACTTCAGAGCCGTCACGCTGGGGGCGTTCCCAGAGTGTCGTCACTCGACGATGCAGTGTTGAGTTCCCTCGATATAGGGAACATCTCAGTACAACTCCTCAGCAGTGGAATTATATTCCAACGGAGGAAAACCCTGCTGATCATGCATCCAGGGGTTTGACGGTGAAGGAGTTACTTACCTCAAAGTAACTTTTACTTGTTTTCGGGCCCAAAATTCTTGTGGGACAAAGAAATGGCTGTGTCAGAAGAGCACGTTCCTGGACTTCTTTTTGGAGATCCAGAGGTAAAGTCATGTTGTGTTTTAAATACTGAGTGCACAAGGAGTTGGAGCCTGGTTGATGGTCTTTCAAAGTTTTCTTCTTGGTCAAAGGCAACCAGAGCCGTAGCTCGACTTTTGAGGAGAGCCAATAAAGTCAAGTCTAATCATCTCAGTACTGTATAAGAGCGACAAAAGGCTGAACTTAGCATAATCAAATGTCTGCAGTCCAGTTCCTACAAAGATGAGCTGAAGGAAATAATGGGTGGGAGAAGTATCTCGTCTTGCAGCGCCTTGTATCCTCTTGACCCTTTTATGGAAAAAGACGGTATGCTTGAGGGTGGGAGGTAGACTTTGCCGTTCAACCTTTCCAGACTCTGTGAAGCATCCAATAATAATTCCTAAGAATCATTATATCACGGAAATGATTGTTGCTCACTTTCATAACAAAGTTGCACACCAAGGGAAAGGATTTACTATAAATGAGGTTCGATCTAATGGCTTTTGGATCCCAGAAATCAACAGAATTGTAACATCTTGCATTAGGAGTTGTGTTATTTGTCGAAAGCACAGGTGACCTGTTGAAGAGCAGAGAATGGCGGATTTCCCCTCAGAGAGAGTGGTTCCATCCTCTCCGTTTACATATACTGGTATGGACTGTTTTGGACCATTTCTTATTTAGCAGGGCAGAAGCATTCATAAAACTTACGGCCTTCTCTTTACTTGTTTTAGTTCCCGTGCCATACACATCGAGATGCTTACTGACATGACCACAGATTCGTTCATCAATGCTGTGCGTTGTTTTATTGCCGTGAGAGGTACTGTGCAACAGATAATATCCGATCAAGGAAGTAACTTTGTTGCCGCAAAAATGAGTTGAAGGATGCACTTAAGAAGATGGATGTAGAGAGAGTGATAACCTTCTTATTGGAGAAGCAGTGTGACTTCCTTATGAATGTACCATATGCAAGTCATTTTGGTTATGTGTGAGAACGACAAGTTTGAACTGTAAGATCTGTGCTGAATGCGACCCTTGAACTTCATCCAGGGAGGCTGAATGATTCCTCTTTGCGAGCTTTCTTGTATGAAGCAATGGCCATTGTAAATAGTAGACCACTTATCGTGGATTGCCTGACTGATCCTCAGAGTCTAGCACCGATTACTCCGAATCATCTGCTCATGTTAAAAACGTCTGCTGCTTTGCCTCCGCCAGGAAACTTCATCCAGGAGGATGTGTTTGCACGGAAGAGGTGGAGACATGTGCAGTACCTAGCGGAACAATTTTGGAGTCGCTGGCGGAAAAAGTATCTTGTGAATATAGCCGCCTGGCAGAAGTGGAACATGATTAGGAGAAATCTTCAAGTTAATGATATTGTTATTGTCAAGTTAATGATATTGTTATGATATAGGAAGAGGAAGCGCCTAGAAACGAATGGAGGCTTGGCAGGATAAAGGATGTTTTTGTTAGCAGTGACGGGCTTGTGAGCCAAGATTCTTCTAGAGGACTCAAAGCTTAACACTAAGGGCAAGCATGTTGGTAAACCATCCATAATTGAAAGACCAGTGCAAAATCTTTTGTGGTCATAAAAGTAAAAAAAATAAAAAAATAATAGAAAGTATAAAAGAAAGCAAAAAGAGGACAAAGGGAAATTATTCGTGCTTGTATATTTGGTGTGATGTTTGCACTCGTAATTTGGTGGGAGTGTTAATAATTAGTTTTGTATTGTTTGCTTTATTTTCATAAATTTTTTATATTCCTTTAAATGATTTATTTGTATATTTTGTTTGGTATTTGTTTTCCAGTTTTTCTTTGGTGTCATTTGTCAGATATCGAAGGCCTTTTATTTTGACATCCTGTTGAGAGTCAAGGATGCGGATATATTGAGTGTTGTTCACACAGTCCATTATGGAGGCCTAGACGCATGAGGTCGTAGCATATTATACGGTTACAGTGCAAGGAGTTTTAGCTTCTGGTTTAAGTGGAGAACAAGCTATGGTCTTTGACTTCTTTATCTGTTATCCGTATGTTTTGATTTCGTTTCTTTGTGTCAAGGTTGTTTGTTTGTAATGTAGTAGGTTTTGAGTTGAGTTTTTTTTACGTGTATTTTTGTTTCATGGTTTAATAATTCGATGTTTTGTTTTGTACAAAGCTCTTACAGGGTTGATTTCCCGACGTACGACGGCAAAGTTTGATGTCGAATGATGACTGCAATAAAGTTGGGGAATCCTCAGTCAAAGATACAAACCGTTATTAAGCCAGGGAGCCACAAAGGTCTCCATTTTTCCCAGTGCTCTTCTCTATCACAGTCTACCTAAGCTTCTGTCTGCCTTTTGTCATTCTGGATGCCCTGTCTCCTAGGGTAGAACTGAGATACAAGATTTTGGCCGGTTTTATTTTCACTTTATATGTTGCCTCTTGGGTCCATTATAGCCAGGCATAACATGTCTTATCACCGCTATGCTGACGATTTGCAAGTTCATCTGCCGTTAAGTCCAAAAAACACTGATGCAGTTGGGTCACTAATTGATTGCATTGACGATATTAAATTATGGTTTGCGCAAAACTTTCTTCATTTGAATGCAGAGAAGAACTAATATATTCTATTTGGGGACTCTGCAACCTCTGATCTTAGCATGCTGACTTCAAAGCTTAAACCGACAACTAGAAATCTTGGTGTCACTTTTGATAGTAGCCTGAAATTTGATAAACAGATTGATAGTGTGGTTAAGGCTAGTTTTTTTCAGGTACGTCTATTAGCTAAGGTCAAATCATTTTTAAATCGTTCTGACCTTGAGAAAGCTATTTATGCTTTTATTAGTTCAAGATTAGACTATTGTAATGCGCTTTATGCTGGTGTCTTACAGTCATCTCTCAGGCGCCTTCAGTTGGTGCAGAATGCGGCGGCCCGTCTTTTAACCAATACATGCAAACGTGAGCATATAACTCCAATTCACTCATCGCTTCACTGGCTTCCAGTTTGCATTAGAGTTGATTTTAAAATTCTATAGTTTGTTTTTAAAGCTCTCAATGGCCTTGCACCACAGTATATAACTGAGATGCTAGCTTTGCATCAGACAAATAGGACTCTTAGATCAGCTAACCAATTTTTGCTGGAAGTCCCAAGGACACGGTACAAACACTGGGTTGATCAGGCATTTTCTGTAGCTGGACGCAGACTCTGCAACAAGCTCCCTTCGGATTTACGTATAATCACTGACCTGGGCCTCTTTAAGGCTAAGCTTAAAACTCATTTATTTAGACTGGCTTTCAATGTTTAGCAGTTGCTCTGGCATTCTTTGTATTTTATTCCTGTTGGTTTCTTTTTAAAATGTTTTGTTTTATTAGTTGTCTTATTATATTTATTGGAAAGCACTTTGTGAAACACACTTCACTTTGTGTGTTGTAAAGGGCTGTATAAATAAATATTGATTGATTGAAGATTCAGCAGAAAACCAATGTGTCTTGGACAATGATTTGGAGCTGCCTGGCGCTCTCCCTCTACAACCATGCTGTGTACATCTTCCCGCTGAGTGTCCTGAACTGGTACTGGAGACCTGTCAGCTACACAGCGACAGCACCTGGGGTCCTGCGAGTCGTCTGGGACCTTGCCGCCTGCCTGCTTCTCTTTGACTTTCAGTACTTTGTATGGCGTCTTCTGCATCACAAAGTGCCCTGGCTCTACCGCACCTTCCATAAGGTGCATCACAAATACACATCCACTCTTGCCCTGGCCACTGAGTACTCCGGATTTCTTTGCTGCAGAGAATCTCATGTTACTGGGGGTTCATCCTATGACAGAGATACTTTTCCATATGCTGAACATGTGGTTGTCAGTTGAGGACCACTGTGGCTATGACCTGCCATGGGCGACACACAGACTGGTGCCCTTTGGACTATACGGAGGAGCTCCACACCATGATGCCCACCATCAGAAGTTCAAGTCCAACTACGCTCCATACTTCACTCACTGGGACAAGCTCTTTGAGACACTGCACTCTGAATGAACTGAATAACTCGAACAAGCTACATGAACTGATTTAATTAGTCTTTTTTTTTTTAAAAAAGTGCATTATCATTCAGTGAATGAATACCTATGACTCTAAAACTTATAAAAGTTGCTTTATAGTTTGTGTGTTAAATTAATGTAATGTATATTTATTGAACACATGTATTTAAGTGTGACTGCAAGAAAAGAGATGAATATGCTGCATAATGACTATATATTATTTTTATAGATGATTTTTATTATTTTATATTATATATATTATTTTTAATATTTTTAAATATATATTATTTTTATAGATGATTTTTCATTTAATGTTATTTATTTAACTTAAAATGTTTATGGTCTTCTTTGTTTTTTTGCTATTTGTGTGTGTGTTCCCTTTCGAAAGGGAACTCGAGCTGCGTCAGCTGACGCTATGGGGAACGCCTCCAGCGTGACCGGTGTCTGAGCTACTATCAAACCACAGCAATCCTATTGACCGGCGACAGCCTATGATGTCATCAAGGTGCGACCAGGAAGTATATAAGGGCGCCTTGCAAACATGACACCAGCATCTTCGTCTTCAGGGACTGTTTTTGTCTGAATGCAGAAATTTAATATATGTACATATATGTCCCTATATCCGAGTAGTGATGTTATATATGTTTCATATAAGGCAATACATTATTAGCGCATATATAAATTCTCACGATATATGAAGATATAGGTTTATACCATGTATGAAATACCCATAGAATAATTATTATATATACATATATTAAAATTATTTATATGATGATTTTTTATATGGTACTGTATGTTAATGCCATATATGTAAACAATATATGTCGAATTTATATATGTAAGTTTATTTAAACATAATATATGCAAACATTCAGTATGCTTGTATGGGATTTTATATGGATTTATATAGTGGTGTTTTAATCCTGGCATTTCATAATTTGGTATTGGTTCAGGCTTCGGACATTAAAAGCTCCATGTGTGTTTTTCTCCCCGTTGTGAGTGTACCGTTTGAGCATTCGCTTGGTCTCGTGTGAGCATCTAGTTTTGCTTGGGCAGTATACACTCTTTTGTCCATGTGTTTAGGGTTGTTTGTTTAGCATGCGGCTTGTGCTCATCATTAGCCATGGCGTGTACTTTCATGTTTTGTTCTGTGTAGCATGTAACGGTTACCCTGGTACATGGGTGACATTTTTCATCCTGTCCTCTAGAGGGCAACAAATGGAGGAAGTGGTTTTAAGGTGAGTAGCACAGAGGAGAGGCATGGCAGTGGAGCATGGGAGAAAATGCCTGGAATCACATTGTGTTTGAGAGTTAAGTGAATTGTACATTCTAATGCTTTACAATCTCGTTCAAATGCACATTTTGATGTACCCATAAAAATGTTAATTCATAGTGTTTGGAAGTTTGCAGAGAAGCTTGCAGAGGACTCTGTTATGGGGCTTGAGTGCACTGATACCTACTTCTGACCTGTGTTGAATTGTGCCAGTGCCTAATCTAGGATTTAGGATTGTATATCTTCATTGCCTGCTGGGACTGGGGCTTCTACAACACTCATATAAGAGACTTGCATTGCAGACTGTATATCCTTTTCCCTCTATGGCATTTTGAATTGTTTGGTACTGTTTTTTGTTTGTGTATCACTAGTATGTTGGGTTTGGAATTGATTTACTGTTTATGTGTTTACTTATAGTTTTGAGCTTTGATATTCACAATGCTGTCTTGGATTTCTGTCCATGTGCTAATTGTTACTGTTATCTCATTCAGTGGTTAAATAGATACAATTGATTTTAACTCCCTCATTGAGAATCTTACAGTTAGTTTGAACACAAACTATTGGCAAAAGTGAATTCCCCTTTTTTTTCAGGATTTCTTATTGTATAAAAAACTAAGGTGAGCCAGTTACAAGCATGAAGGTGTTTGATTGTGTTTTGATTGTTTATTTTTGAAGTCTAATAAAAAGCCCATTAATCTCTGCACCCTTGAGTCCTTCATCTCTTGCCTCACCTGACAATAAGTAACATTATACATATTTTATATTTTAAATGTAATTTGTTTTATACATAGTATAGATTTTAAGACTCTACGGCATCTGACAGTGATAATGATTTATCACATATATAATTTAAACATATATAATATGTGGACTAAAGATATATGTCAATATATGGAATTTCTGATGCTGTGCATATATGTGCATTTATGTTTTTACTCTATATGAGCATATTAGGATATTTCATATATGAGACCTATATGTCAATATATGTATTATACATACATCAACATAATATATGGGATACATATATATGTCAATATATGGAATTGTTCCAATTTCTAATATGTTTCATATATGTTTTTACTTTATATATCACATATGTCGCATATATTGATATTTCATATATAGACATATATTACATTTCCGTATGGGCAAAGGTAATCCAGATTCATTTATTTCTGCCTGGGATTAAGAGCATGCACAGTCAAGCTCTTGTGGAGTCATTTGTTCGATTGTGTGTAATGTGAGCGAAGTTTTCAATCCGAGATCGCTCCGTTCTCGTCTAGCGCTCTTCCTGAGGGAAGAGCGTTTTTGCATCTGAGATTAGTGATGTGATCCCCGCTCACGCTGAGGCTGAGCGCGGATGCACGTCACATTCCCTCGGATGGGGTCGCCGATCGCCGCGAGGGGATGTTTCCCTCCGGCGATCTAGCGACTGACGAGACTAATCACGAATGCTCGTAGGGATGGCTGGTGAGAAGGGAAATTAATTTCTCAGCCATCCTGACTGTGTATGCTGAGCCGATGGCTGTTATGAGCGCGCTGCATGCAGGCTGTGGGCGCATTAAAGGAGAGATCGCTCGTTTAAACGGAACGATCGATTTCTCCCCGGCCATAAAACCGTCGGCTCAGTTGAGCTTTTCCATTCCTTCCTGATCTCCTGACTGAGATCGTGAGGGTATGGAAGAACCCATATTCAGTGTATTCACGGACATCAGCGGGTGTTAAATGCTGATGTTTGGAGGATGGGTGTTCTAGCTCCAACCCTGCCATCTGAGCTTCTTTCAACTATGTTTCAAGAAGTTTATATGGCGGGGCATACACGGCAGCGGGTCAGCCTGGTGCTACTTTTACGCCGTGTCGGTGTTGCAAGTATACTGGGAAGACCTGCTGAGGGATCTCAATCAGGGAAAATACCCTGACCCGCGGCGCAGCTGTGCGCCATATCAGCGATAGCAGGGCCTGAGGGCCAGTGTCACAGAAGCGCGGGTGGTGGTGTCCGAGGACCCGCACACCGCTGAGATCCGGGTCCCAGGCAGGCGGGAGGCGTCACGGTATACGGACCAGTGACGGGGCCTGAGTGCCAACATCGCCTCTCATGCTCCCCGCGGTTAAGGGCGGGGCGCAAAGAGGCGGACTCCCACATAAGAGGAATAGTATCACAACGCTGTTGGCGTGAATGAAATATCCCTCCCTTAGGTGGGTGAGTTAAGAATTACATCTCATTTACTGCTCTTCTTCATTTTCTCCCCAGGCGCTTCTTACATCCGGCCCTGAGGGGGGCCATGACGATGATACTCTAGACCCCGCCTGGCTGGGCTGTGAGAAGCGCACCCTCAGGCGGTTGCGCTCCCAAACATGCATACTGTGAGTAAAACTTATGTGTGGATATCGTCGCGCAGGAGGCGAGCTGGTAAGTCCCCCTTGCGAGGGAAACATTTGTTATTTATGTTGTGTGAGACTTCATGCTCCCCGCCAAGGGTTTGGGGATCACGGTATCGATGGAGGACACCATAGGGCCCTGTAGTTCCCCTGTCCGGTGGCTAGAACGATTTTTTAGATGCCGTTATGTGGTATGTCTAGAGCTAGCTTTGCTAGGAGAGAATAGCCGCCATTGTATGTACAGCTGTGCGAACAGTTTTTTTGCCTTCTCTCTGTGTGATGAAGCAGTATTGAGGCAACCGCTCATTCTTGTAGGAATGTGCTGTTGTTTTAGGCGAGTGTGCTCTCCTAGTCAAACAGGAAGCTCTTAGCCACCCCAGGGTAAAGCGGTCAACGTTGCCCCTCGTGGAATTTCATAGACGGGAGGGTGAATTTAGGCTTACGCACGAACTACAGATTTATGTCTAGCCTCGCAGGGCTTAGACGGAGTATTATTGAGGGTTTTTTGCTTCCCCGAGCCGCGTATAATACTCTTATGTAGGCTGGCCCTCTCCGGGCCACTGCATCGGTTGGCCTAGGCTTTTGCGGGATGGGGGGCATTTCTTTCCAAAGAAGGAAAGTAATTATCGCCCGAGGCCCTCGGTTTGAATATTGCAGGGCATTTTCTTTCGCATCCCTAGTCAGCCTCCTCTTACATTAGAGTCGTCCGGCCAAGGCCCGCCCCCTTCTCTGCATTTTGGGGTTTTTAGTAATGCAGGTTGGTGTGAAGCAGAATGAACAGCGACTTAGCCAGTGGTCGTGGGGCGGGGTTTGGCGTCCCACGCTTGTACGCAGGTGGGCTATTTTTGCGAAAACCCCGCTTTCCAGAGCTTGTTGTGGCTGCCACCTTCTGGCGGCCCCTGGCCCCATCCTGGAGGATGTTGGGCCGGTGGGTAGCATATTTGTGAATATTTTTTTGCCCTCTGCTCTGTGTCTTCTGCTCCACCTTTTAGGGTTCGGGTTGAGCTGCACTCGCAACCTGCGTGCTTCGTAATGGTTCGGTCGGATGCTCCCCTGGAAGCCGAAGCATTGCCATGGCTGACACCCTAGCGTGAACGGTAGGCCGCTGCATGAAGGAAGAGCGGCCGCCCTGACGCAGGTGACGTAAGTTGTACTCCCCTCGCTTTGAGGGTCTAGGTACTTTCTGCTGAGTACACTGCTTTTGGCAATGTGTTTAGGCTATGTCTGTAGGCACTGCCGGATGGGACTGCGTCATCGCATGGAGGACCCCGTGAGCCTCCGGGATGAAGCCAGCCCCGGGAGGGGCATGGGCTACCAGCTGGCTGTGAGCAGCCAGCTTGGGCAGTCCTGGCAGTGGACTCTGAGCAGGAGGCCTCAGCAGGCCTCCTTGCGGGTGAGTCGCGACATCGGGCCAATGTGCGCCTGGGAGGAATATCCCCGACGATGTCGGCTCAGCAGTACCTCGTCGACAAGCAGGACCATCATGGCCTCCCTGGGGTGATTCCCCAGGTGGTAACTGGATGTCTAGGTCTTCGTCAGCCAAGCAGACAGCCACTGTCAGCCCGACTTGGAGCGGCCAGCATTCATCCGACCTGCCAGCGAGCATTCGTCGCTGGCATGGCTACAAGCCCAGTTAGTAGGCCTCCCTAGGCCTCCCTGAGGGCCTGCTGGGGTGCAGCAGGCCTTGCCGGGCTTCCCTTGAGGGGGTATTCCCGTGCTTCAGGTGTTAGACGGCAGGTAGTAGGCCTCACCAGGCCTCCCTGAGGGCCTGCTGTGGTAGCAGTAAGCCTCGTCTGGCTTCCCCCAAGGGGTCGTTCCTGGGCTTCAGTCACTGGATGATAGGTAGTAGGCCTCGCGGGGCCTCCCTGAGGGCCTGCTGGGATGCAGCAGGCCTCATCTGGCTTCCCTTGAGGGGGTACTCCAGGGAACTAGCGCTGGATAACAGTTCCTGGGCTCCAGTCACCAGATGGCAGGTAGCAGGCCTCACCAGGCCTCCCGGATGGCCTGCTGGGTTGCAGCAGGCCTCATCTGGCTTCCCCTGAGGGGGTGGTCCAGGGCCTCGGCCACTGGGTGACAGGGATTAGGCCTCGCTAGGCCTCCCGGAGGGTGAGCCCCGGTTCCCGGTTCCCGGTTCCTATGACAGTGAGCATGGTTGCTAGCCAGGGCGGCTAGCATGATCTGCTATCAGGTAGCAGGCCTCACCAGGCCTCCCTGAGGTCGTTCCCTGGTCTCAGTGCCGGCTACGAGTAGCCTGGCAAGTAGTAGGCCCTGCGGGGCCTCCCAGGGGGAATGAGTTCCTTGGACGGAGACACATAACTGGCTCAAGCTGACAGCTAGTGGTTCCTGCCATCAGGCTTCGGTCCTAGCCGGCAGCACCTGATGGCGGGCGCATACTCTAGCACGACGAGTTTACACTGCTGCTATGTGGTCCTTACAGGACAGGGACTTGCATAGGTTGCCTACAGCATGGTACCTACCAGGCAGGCTTAAGAGCTCCCCTCTTAGGAGGGTTGTCTGTGAGCTTACGGCCGCCTGGGCCTGGTCAGTTGGTCGTAGGCCCCTCGGGGCCTCCCTGTGAGATCAGCCTGTAGGCCTTCTCAGGCCTCCTGAGCACCCCTGTAATGTATGTGCTCGGTAGATCCTAGGATCGAGCAGCTGACTCCCCTCGCTAGCAAGGGTGGGAAAGCACTACGCTGAGCGCTGTTCTCCAGGATAGCCCGTCTCTGAGTTCCGGCCTGAGGCGGACACTGCCAGTTCGCAGTCCCTCAGCTTGATGCCTCTCCAGAGGCGAGTTTCCAGAGGCTCTGTTGTTAACAGACTGGGCTGGCAGACGGAAGCGTCCCGCATAGTGACGCCAGGTCAAGCCTCCCTGGTGGCATTCGGTGAAGTTCTTCCCGAATAGTGACTGGCTGGGGCGCCCTCGGGTCCCCTAGCCACATTCCCTTAAAGGAACCCCTTCTGTCGAACAGGTTGGTTCCAGGCCTTTGAGCGGCCGGGGTAGGGTACATGAAGGTGCCCCAAGGCCACAGCTCGGGCTATGACCGTAGGGAATGCTGTCACTGACAGCCTAATGTGACCAGAGGGGGAGTGGTTCAGGCATTTCAGTTGAATTTGCTTGTCCTGACAGTTGTCACTGCCAGTAGGCATGCACTCCCCTCGGCATGGCGGCGTGGGTATATCGTTCCCCATAGCGTCAGCTGACGCAGCTCGAGTTCCCTTTCGAAAGGGAACGTCCCCGGTTACGAATGTAACCTTAGTTCCCTGAGAACAGGGAACGAGACGCTGCGTCACTTTTGCCATGCCTCGGGGCCTGCCTGCGAACAGTCCCTTCAGACGAAGAAGCTGGTGTCATGTTTGTAAGGCGCCCTTATATACTTCCTGGTCGCACCTTGATGACATCATAGGCTGTCGCCGGTCAATAGGATTGCTGTGGTTTGATAGTAGCTCAGACACCGGTCACGCTGGAGGCGTTCCCCATAGCGTCAGCTGACGCAGCGTCTCGTTCCCTGTTCTCAGGGAACTAAGGTTACATTCGTAACCGGGGATGTTTTCAGTGATCAGATGGGCATTATAATTTCGTTGCATTGCAATGACAATAAAGCTTCTAATATCTAATATGAAGTTCATTTGTTAACCATAACCTGTTTTTAATTTTGTTGTTTTTATTTATAAGCCTGTTTTGATACCAAATGTGTGTGGATCATGAAGAACAGATTTAACAAAACGAATGGCAATAAATGTATGACGTTGATACTATAAATACAGTGTTTGTGTTTACTTTCATTGTGCATAATAGGAATATTTCGATAAGTACGGTTCTATGAATAAAGTGATAATATAATAAAGAGAAGAGACGTTAGAGATTAATAGAGAGTAAAAAGCAGTTAGCTAATGTAATAATCATAACCTTTATTACCAGAAATAAGATAAATAAGATTTGATCAGACTCTTTACATTTTAATTAATGCTACACAAATATCTCAGGTTTTTTCATCTCATATGCAAAGATGCATATCTTAAAAAGTGAAAACGGTGTCTGAAAACATCAGTGATTGCGGTCATCAACTCCAGTTCCTGCTCAGACCCCTAGAGAATGAGAACACATCCTGAAAAAGACAATGGAGAATTTCCCAAGCCATGCGAGTATTCCTATAATTGCCATTATTCCCGTCAAACACTACTTGACTTCCAAGTTTTATTTACCTTTTGATTAGGTAGATGGAGTTCATATTTAGTAGGCTATTTGATCTGATATTCAATGGATGGCCCCCAAAAATATTTGGATACCTTTACACACTTAACCCAGATAATCATAGATTTTTAACTAAGGCTAAAGTGTCCAAATACTTTAATTTGGGGCCACTGTATATAAACACACTATTATTTTGAACTCTCTTCTAATCCACTTTCACACTTTTGTTTTTTATTCACACATGAATAAATATGTTTACACTATGAAAATCAGCCTTGTGGAACCTGTTTATCTTCATACATGCTTTTCGGCCCTAACAGCCTATAAAATATCCTCCTCAGTTTGAGTTTCAAGCGGAAAGAAGATTAAAGACTCTGCTTTAATGACAGTTTTTCACTTGAATATCAGAGGAATTGTAAATAATAGCACAGATGTTAATAGGTTTTCAAGAAGATATCAAGATTTTCATCTACAGTGCCTTGCGAAAGTATTTGGCCCCCTTGAACTTTGCGACCTTTTGCCACATTTCAGGCTTCAAACATAAAGATATAAAACTATTTTTTTGTGAAGAATCAACAACAAGGGGGACACAATCATGAAGTGGAATGAAATTTATTGGATCAAAATCAAAAACTGAAAAATTGGGTGTGCAAAATTATTTGGCCCCCTTAAGTTAACACTTTGTAACGCCACCTATTGCTGCGATTACAGCTGTAAGTCGCTTGGGGTATGTCTCTATAAGTTTTGCACATAGAAAGACTAAAATTTTTGCCTATTCCTCCTTGCAGAACAGCTCGAGCTCAATGAGGTTGGATGGAGAGCGTTTGTGAACGGCAGTTTTCAGTTCTTTCCACAGATTCTCGATTGGATTCAGGTCTGGACTTTGACTTGGCCATTCTAACACCTGGATGTGTTTATTTTTGAACCATTCCATTGTAGATTTTGCTTTATGTTTTGGATCATTGTCTTGTTGGAAGACAAATCTCCATCCCAGTCTCAGGTCTTTTGCAGACTCCATCAGGTTTTCTTCCAGAATGGTCCTGTATTTGGCTCCATCCATCTTCCCATCAATTTTAACCATCTTCCCTGTCCCTGCTGAAGAAAAGCAGGCCCAAACTATGATGCTGCCACCACCATGTTTGACAGTGGGGATGGTGTGTTCAGGGTGATGAGCTGTGTTGCTTTTACGCCAAACATAACGTTTTGCAAAAGTTCAATTTTTGGTTCATCTGACCAGAGCACCTTCTTACACATGTCCGTGTGTCTCCCAGATGGCTTGTGGTAATCTTTAAATGACACTTTTTATGTATATCTTTAAGAAATGGGTTTCTCCTTGCCACTCTTCCATAAAGGCCAGATTTGTGCAGTATACGACTGATTGTTGTCCTATGGACAGAGTCTCCCTCAGCTGTAGATCTCTGCTGTTCATCCAGAGTGATCATGGGCCTCTTGGCTGCATCTCTGATCAGTCTACTCCTTGTATGAGCTGAAGGTTTAGAGGGTCGGCCAGGTCTTGATAAATTTGCAGTGGTCTTATACTCCTTTCATTTCAATATTATCGCTTGCACAGTGCTCCTTGGGATGTGTAAAGCTTGGGAAATCTTTTTGTATCCAAATCCGGCTTCAAACTTATCCACAACAGTATCTTGGACCTGCTTCCTGTGTTCCTTGTTCTTCATGATGCTCTCTGCGCTTTAAACGGACCTCTGAGACTATCACAGTGCAGGTGCATTTTTACGGAGACTTGATTACACAGGTGGATCATCATTAGTCATTTAGGTCAACATTGGATCATTCAGAGATCCTCACTGAACTTCTGGAGAGAGTTTGCTGCACTGAAAGTAAAGAGGCCGAATAATTCTGCACGTCCAATTTTTCAGTTTTTGATTAGTTAAAAAAGTTTGAAATATCCAATACATTTCATTCCACTTCATGATGTTGTCCCACTTGTTGTTGATTCTTCACAAAAAATTACAGTTTTATATCTTTATGTTTGAAGCCTGAAATGTGGCAAAAGGTCACAAAGTTCAAGGGGGCCGAATATTTTCGCAAGGCACTGTATGTAAACGTTTTCAGCATCCTGATACAGATCTCAATCCACGTGGACATATTTTTGTTCATCATACAAAACGTATATGTCATTTAATGTTAATATGCTAACATATTTGAACTGTTAAAATCTGTTTTTGCTATACAATGTTCTAATAATAACATAATGGATGGTCTAAAAGTTCATCAGATTAGCCTTTCCAGCATTGGTGGCCAATAATAACAGAGACGGAGCTCAGGGTTACCAACACAAAGACAAAACCCCATTACTGTAACACGCTTAAAAGTAAATTAATGTAATAAACATTAAGTGAATAACAAAACAAAAACAAAAAAGAAAAAGAAAACCCAGGTGATAATTTTTTTTTAAAAAAAAGAAGAAACATAGCTGTTTTAATTCTAAATAAATGTGATGTTTCATACAGGGAATTTTGGGAATGCCACAATTATAAATACTATAATATTAAAATATATAGTTTAAACCATATATGATGGAAGTAACTTTTTACATTCTTTTTCTTTTCAAAAACACTTAAAGGTCACCCCAAAAATGAAAATATATATACCCCATGATTAATTCACCCTCAAGTCATCCTAGGTGTATATGACATTCTTCGTTCAGACGAATACAATCAGAGTTGTATTAAAAAATATCCATGGCTAATCCAAGCATTAAAATGAAAGTTAACGGCTGCCCAAAATTTTAAGCCCAATAACGTGCATCCATCCATTATAGTTTTCTTTCTTTTTGAATACTGAAGCGGTCTGCCGGAAGCTATTTTACTTTATAAGGCCTTTATTAACCCCCCGGAGCCGTATGAATTACTTTTATAATGGATGGATGCACTTTTTTTGGCTTCAAATTTTGCGCTGCCATTCATTTATTAATGTAACTCTGATTGTATTCATCTGAAAGAAGAATGTCGTATACACCTAGAATGGCTCGAGGGTGGGGTAATTTTCATTTTTGGGTGAACTATCCCTTTAAATTGTAGTCTATCTGTACTTTTCAATATACAACATTCAAAAATAAATAAAACGTGCAATAGAATAAATAGTTTAAAATAGTATTTTATATGAGTGTACTGCAATAAAATACCCATAAAAAGCAGTTTACAATGTGATAGAAAAGAGCTTGGCTATATGTCTTGTCTGCTATCTGTATCCGTATACCCAGGTATGTGGTTTCCAGATATATGGGGTAGTCCGACGTGAGGTCACACATCCTTTTTAGCAGACAAAACCCCAAGCTTAATGAAAAAAGACAAAGATAAAATCAGTTCTGCTGATATCAGTGCCTTATCAGAGAATATGACAGTGTAAAATTGTTATGCCAAATGTGTGTGAAAAGTTTGATGTTTTTAGCACCAACAATCGCAGAGTCTGTTACAGGAGCAATTTAAAAAAGTCAGGAGCAGTTATTCTTATCCAAAGTGCCACTGGATGATAAAAAGTGAAAGCGGAATGAGAACAAATAGAAACAGCAAAAGTGAGAGTTTGCTAAAAATTCAGTTTCCTCTGAGCAACACAAATCTTTTTCATGAAGCTTGCATAACACTTACAGAACAAAAGACTTTTTTTTTTAAAGAGTTTTTGATCTTGCCTTTGGGGATACTGAAACAAAATGGCGTATTGTGCAACTTCCTGTACAAGTACAGACAGACAGAGTTCTTGTAAAAGAAGATGTTGACCCTGCTCAATGTGGTTCCTAGCTGTCGAAATATCCCACCGTCATAAATATCCCTCTCCTAGTAACGGTCTGTGTCGCTCTGTGGAGCCGGCCATTTAATGTAGAGACGAGCGGCCACTCGCTCACACAAAAATATAATATTCTTTCAAAAATATATGTGCTCATTAATGTATATTTAAATTTCTTTCAAGTAATAATGCATTCTCGTAATTTTATAATATACCATTGAAAATACATACGTGTTGAGGGTTCGGATGGACAAAGAGGGACATACCCGTAAATTCAAGCTTCGCTTTTTGCGTTTTTACACTCGATGGCACGCTCTTAGAAGAAAAGGTTCTATCGGCGCGCTACATATTTGGAACCCTTAAAATGTTATATATAGAAGTATAGTTGAGTATACTCCAAAGACCCTTTTATGCTAAAAGGGTTCTATAATGTGAGAAAGAACCCTTTTGGCACTTAAAAGGGTTCTATATAGAACACTGCTAAAAAAATGCATTTCTTATCAAAGAAAAAAATGCATTTCTTATTTTAGCAAAAACTATCTTAATTTTGAGTTATATTTTTCCAAAATAAGATAATTACTTTTGCTTGTCTTACTTCTTGTTTTAAGAATGTTTAGATGATTGGACTAGAAACAAGACAAAAATAAGTAAGAAAAGCATTTTTGGCAGTGAACCTTTTA
The DNA here is from genome assembly GCF_024679245.1 of Pseudorasbora parva. Lineage (NCBI taxonomy): Eukaryota > Metazoa > Chordata > Actinopteri > Cypriniformes > Gobionidae > Pseudorasbora > Pseudorasbora parva. The sequence continues at coordinate 18,538,234 of NC_090192.1, forward strand.
GAGGGTTCCAACTACGTAGCGCCGCTAGAACCTTTTCTTCTTACAGTGCACTGTGTCGAATGTGAAGAGGAGGATTGCTTGAGGCTGCTATATGATGATGGAGGATCACTCTTAAGCCCCTTTCACACTGCACGTCGGACCCGCAATATTCCCAGAACATTGCCGAGTCGCCTTCTGTTTGAAAGCAACCACGTCCCGGAATTGATTACCGAATTCGACCCGGGTCGGGGACCTAGTAACATTGCGGGATATGTATCAGAGTCGCCAAGGAAGCGGAAAAGAGGCAACACAACGGGCAAATCAACAAGACAAAAGTAAATATTGGAGTGGCCTTTCCAAGATGGAAAGAGCTCATGAGGAACAACGATTTTAAAAAGAACGCAGACGTTGCCTGCTTTCTTCTCGACAGGTAATATTAATTCAGCCTATTTGTGTATATTGGAAGTTTTATTGTTGCTTGGCTAATTATATCATGGTGTGCTGTGCATAACACTAGAACGACGTCTAGGATAGTTTTCCTCGCTTCAATGATGAAAAAGTATTTTTTACCTTATAACATAAATCCGTGTTCTATGATGGATAACATGAGATTAATATTTTAATTGCATTATAATTTGTTTGCCTTACGCTAGTGATGTCGTACAATATACAGAATAACGATAGCACTGATAAAAGTTACTTTACTAAGATTAGCTTGCATTCGTCTGGGAACCTGATAGCTGATGTTAGCAATGAAATGGTAAAAAATAACGAAAACGTAAAACTATTATTCATTTTACATAGATTAATTTGATCATAGATCATTTGGCAAATTAAATAACTGCAAATTATAATAGTTTTCAAAAGTAACCTCATCACTTGAAGCAACACTCACCAAAGAGGTTGAACTGGAAGCCATGACTAAATTGGCCACCGTAGGAGTTGAAACGAAATCGAAATTGAGAGGAACAGAAACTATTATTCACTGGATGGTCATATACCTTTTCACCACTAGATGGGGGAAATATCACACAGTGTAGCTTTAAACACACACCATAGATCGTATACTCCATTGATAAATTAACTGTAACGTTACACGATCGTGTTGTTTACTGATGTTTACTTGCGCGACGATAGCCAACAACATAGACATTTGAAGCAGTTTTACTCACCGCCTGCTTCCAAAGCACGACCGTGGACCTTTAACGTTGGGACCGCTCCGTCAAAAGCACACTTCTTTGGTAACATTGTTGATTTCGTGAAGTCCTGACAGCAGTTACCGTGGAGATCCACTTTTGCGACACGACTGAAGCGTGATGTGCCGCTTCCCGTTATTTGTGTGTTCAAATTGGTTCAACTGCAGCGCTGCCTTCCAGGAATGCTATGCGGGCGCGTTAAAGTCACTTGACGTCACCCATAGGAATAAAGTGGAGCGCGGTGTGACAGAAATTTTGCTCGGACGAGTGGATCTCCACCTTGAGAGCAGTGTTTATGGGCGTGCATTTCCTCTCTCGCTCGGGTCACGCGCGCACGCACCCTTCCGGGAGAAGAGCCCGTACGGCCCATACAAGGTCATTCTGCTCTGTCGACATCAAGTGGATCCATACTCTGAAAAAACTCTCCGAAACTTGTGAGAAACCAGAAGAGTATTTTTGACAGAGAAATACTCCATCAAACGTCCAACATTAGTTTTTGAAACTTTGTCTATGTTTAGGATGGGAATCCAAGTCTTTAACAGTGTTAAAAGCTCAGTATGCATGAAACAGCATTTCACCCCCCCTTTAAGCGATTAAAGCGCTCGTCTGTGTAAAGACTGCACATGCACGCGCCACTGATAACAGCGGCAACAAACGCCAGATTGCTTCTTATATAACAAACAAATGAAATGATGCTCTTCTAGTTAACCAGAGATGTTTTGTTTGTATTAGTTAGGTTCATCCGTGCAACAAAATGTTTCAATGTTTCAAAATGTGGTGGGGACATGTCCCACCCGCAAATTACGCCTATGTAGGCTATATCAATGACCTGCAATGCACTGTTGCACACTGTACACTGTAAAACCTAACAGTGAAATTCACTAAATGAAATAAGTTCATTTTACTTAATGTTACCAAAAAAGTTAATTCAACTTAACAAATATGTGTGATGTTAACTCAAAAATGTATTATTGTAAGCAAACCTCAATCTAAATAAGTTACTAAAACTTTTTAACTCTAATGGTTTAAGTTACAGATATTTATTTAATCTAGTATTTTACATCTATGGCCAATTAAATAACTAAAAGCTGATAAAATAAATAAATAAACAATAGTATATACATTAATCTACTTCATATTATGCCTACAGTCTTACATTAAGCTCTTTTAAAGTCATTACATTTACTCATGTCAAAGTATCATCCCAATGAGTTTCCGACAAAAAACGCGCCATTTTCCCTCCTTCAGTCAAGTCACAGCAGGACGGCTCGCGCTACAATCAAGAAAAACAACAGGTAAGTGTTCAAACTTATTTATTCATACTTCGGGCATGTTTAAACGTGTTCCGTGTTATTCTCGTACCTCTTTTATGTTTATCCGAAGATTAACCAGCTCAGTAATGTTGTGTGTAAAGTTAGCCAGCAAACAATCTAACATTAGGAGCAAATGCGCTATTGCACCAGTGTTATCAACGGTAATGTACACGTTTGGAGTTAATTATGCTGTTTTACACTGCAGTTTGTCAGCGGGGAATTAAAAAATATATGTTTGTGCTTTCTCACAGTCGGACAGATAAACGCTGGCTTTTGAGACAGTTGGCCATCTTTCCATGTCTCTCGTCTCGTGCCACAGTGACGTTAACTAACTTACGTTAAAGCAAAAGGTAACGTTAATGCAAACTCACGCATTCCTTATATTACAACCGTTTAAAATGTATTGTTAATCGAATTCGAGTTTCCTCTATCATATGTGATGCTAGTTAATTTGACTAAAGCAGCTGAAGCGGGTGAACAAAGTGACTTGAGGAGCATTTTAGATCCTGTTTTGCTAACGTTAGATAAAATTTTAAACTGTTATTTGTTTCTCATGACGTTTTCTCATTTGAAACTCACACTAACACATTGTTGCCATGCTTTTAAATCTTTTCAGAGCAAAGACGAAGGTGCAATGGCAGCAACGTGGCTACAATTCTATGAGTAAGTAAGTTAGAATTAACATTGAACAAATCAATGGAATTTTGTAACGTTACTGTGCAAAATGCAAATGATAACGTTATGAACAGTTACATAATGTTCATACAAATATAAGTTTGTTCTTCAATTTAAATTTTTGAATGAATTGCTATTTTTGCAAACGTAATTATGACCATAAATGTCTTTAAGCACAACTTGTAAGTCTTCTGAAGCAATATGATTTTTTTAAAAGGCTTAAAGTCCAAAGTCCAGTCTGTCTATCATTCAAAGTCATGTTGTATTGCTTCAGGAGAATACTGGTCAAGTCTTGAAAGTTGTTGTTATAGTCGGCTTTCCTAATATAAACAGAAACATTTCGTGTGTTATATTTTCACTGGCAGTTATCCTGAAGTTGCCTTGGGTTTGTAAAGGTGTAAGGTAATTGGCAATGCTAGATTTGCAGTGGTTGAAAGAAGTCTTGTCATGAATCATAAAAAAAACTACGATCCTGGCAGGTCTGTTACTATTTAAAAGGAAGAGTCAGGAGATGTTTTCAAGACACAAGGTAGGACACATGTCAAAACTACATTACATTTATTTAGCAACATGTTAACCTTTCAGCTGCCACCAGCATAAATGCATGGTGTGGTTACAGTGACTGATAGTTGATCATTCAAGTTGTCTTAAATGTATAGTCCACTTGCCAATACAAATTCAGTCATGATTCATAAATTACCAACCCTCATATTGTTCCAAACACATAAGAATTTTATTAATCTGTCCATTGAAAATCTAGTCTTCAAAACGTTTAATTTAGGCTTTCATTAGCATATACATTGAGCACAGCAAAAGCTTATTTGACACATAATAAACCAATCTCAGCTCAAGCTTAAAGGAATCGTTCACCCTGATTTACTCCCCCCCTCAAGTCCTCCTTGGTGTAAATGACATTCTTCTTTCAGACGAATACAATCAGAGTTATATTAATACGTGTCCTGGCTCGTCCAAGCTTTATAATGGCAGTGAATGGCAGCCCAAAATTTGTAGCCCAAAAAAGTGCATCCATCCATTTTAAAAGTGCTCCACACGGCTCAGGGGGAATAATAAAGGCCTTCTGAATTAAATCGATGGGTTTGTGTAAGAAAAATATCCTCTCGTGATTCAAAACGCTTGTGCAACGCCCGACATCATCGTCACATCATTTATGTTTTTTACGCTGCGTCCGCCGTCAACGCCGTGGCTGTTATGCTTTTTTACGCTATATCCGACGTCATCGTTGCGCCGGAAACTAGTTATTTTCTTATTTTATAACGAGTTAAATATGGATATTTTTCTTATATAAACCCATCGATTCACTTCGGAAGTACTTTATTAACCCTCCAGAGTCATATGGATTACTTTTATAATGAATAGATGCACTTTTTTGGCTTCAAATTTTGGACAGCCATTTACTGCCATTATAATGCTTGGATTAACCAGGACATTTATTAATACCGCTCTGATTATATTAATCTGAAAGAAGAACGTAATTTACACCAAGGATGTCTTGCCATTATCCATTTAAAATTTGTTAATCAAATCTGTCTTGTTTCACTTTGTCTACACCGGATGTGAGCAGCGCGACAGGACAAAAGAGCCCCTTATAGTCCGTTATGTTGGCTACACTGGATGCGGCGTGATGTGAGCGACAAATCTTTGACAGTAAACTGTTGCCTCTTTCTATTTATGACATACTGACATGAAAAACAAATGTTTTGCAATGTGTGCATTATCGCTTGAATTCAATTCGTCATTCAATTCAAGGTCTAGAACATTCGGCTGATACACCCCTGAAAATGTTTTTCCCCCAATTAAACCTTGCTGACAAACAACTTAACATCTTTACAAAATTGAACTACAGGGTTTTAAATAAGCACACGCCCAATTAAATCAACAATAATCCGTTCCTTATAACAACGTTTTTTTTATTTATGAAAATTGAAATATGGTGTCTGCCCTGACAAGGGTTATTTTTATATGTGGTGACATACAAACTTTTTTTCCAATGCATATAGAAAAAGGAGCTTGACCAGGTGCAGAAGCCAACAGTCACCATCCTTACTGTCGAGGAGGAAGAGGGAACGTTACCTTTAAACCCACTGGATGCTTTGATTGTCTTTAAAGGTGAGGTGGTGATGTCTGCCAAGTCTTCGGTCAGTGCAATACACTTAGAGTACATTAAAGATCATACAGTGCTTTTGCTTTTTGAGGAAACGTACCTTTTTACATAATTTTTTTTTATTTTATATGTTTTGTTATTTAAATGTTATGACTTTTTTAAACATGTTTGTGCTGTTTTATTTGGTGAAAAAGTCTAATATTTTTTGTCTAGTTATATTTGTGAACATATGGCATACTGTATTTATGATGTAAATGTTATATTTCAATAAATTACTTAAAAATACCCTCCTGTTCTGTCTTCATTTTGTACCAATGTTAGCTTGTGCTTAGTCTTATGTAACTTAATCACTTTGAGTTTGATGAACTTAAACCATTTGCCGCAATCTGTTTCCTAAAACCATTTAAGTAACCATGTAGTTGTTAAGACTTAGTTAGATTTGTTACCTGAATTCAAACTGAATTAATAAAATTAACTTAAAATCTTTAAGTTCAGTTTACTCTTAATAGTTGATCAACACAACACTAAAATATAAGTTTTAACACTTAAACAACACTAAAATATGAGTTAATTTAACTTAATGTATATGAGTTTTCAGTACTCATACTTAATGGTTTTAAAACTTAATTGGTTTGAAGCAATCGGTTTCCTCAAATGGTTTGAGTTACCGTAACTTGTTGGGTTTTACAGTGTACATGGATACAACTATTATCAATATTATTGGTTACTTCAATAACACAAACTTATTGCTGCCTTGAAGAACAAGCGGGTGAATATGAAGCCGCCGCCGCTCCATATCATATCAGCTCATCTTTACAGCACCGCGAGATCATTCCAATATGACCAGGCCAGAGAGCACCTGTCCATCAAAAGCTCATTATCCAATCAGAGTAGATCACTGTTAAGCCCGCCTCCACGAGAGGTTTGTGTCAAAACAGCAAACGAAAAACTGAGAAACGTAAGCGAAACCTTTGGCAATGCAAGGCAAGTTTATTTATATAGCACATTTCATACACAATGGCAATTCAAAGTGCTTTACATAGAAAGGAATTAAAATAGGGATACAAATGCATAAGAAAAAGAATACAATGTAAAGAGAATTATAAATTAAAGCTGCGAGCAGCGATGACGGGCCCAAGCCGGGGGCACCGCCACCCCGGTGGCATCAGCTTAACTGTGCACAGAAGGCCAATAGGCATTTAATATGGGAAAAAATAAATAAAGGGACTATGTCAAAGTCATTTGAATTCACCTCATTAACTGCAGCAACTGGTGCTGCTATGACCAGGAACCACAACAGTCACATCTCTGAGATCAATTACATTTTATTCATTAATTTTATGTCAGATGATGTCAAATGTCAATTTCAAATGAGTGCAGAACACTGTCCAAATGCTGAAGTTGTATTATCCTTACACTTCTCTTAAAAATAAATTAAGCCAAATCACAGAGACCGCAACAATGATTTTAATATCAGTGTCAGGGAAGAGTAATATCCGTGCATATAATTTATGGAAGTTTATTATAAACAGCCACTTTTATAAGATCATGTGAAAAAATTTTTTTTATCCATTTGAATTCTATCAATAAATAATTAGTTTAAAGAGGTGTCATACGTGATCTTTGCAAACACAGCACATAACCTTCTTTAAAGCCCATGTTATAGAAAAGTATTTAGGATATCACTTTCAATTATGTGCAAATGTATTTTTTGCAGCTCAAAATTTTGTAAGTTCACAAGACCAGTATTTAATTAAAGATATAATATATGTTTTTGTTTTACTTATTTTTCACAATAAAGTGATAGATATTTGTGATAGCCTATGATATGAAAGGGTTAAATTATGAAAAAACCAGAGACAAGGTGACACACACACACAGAGTGAGAGAGACCCCCTACACACACACACACACACACACACACACACACACACACACACAGAGAGAGAGAGAGTGAGAGAGACCCCCCCCCCCCACACACACACACAGAGTGAGAGAGATCCCCTCCACACACACACACACACACACACACACACACACACACACATAGAGTGATCCTGAGAGGGGGGGGGGGGGGGTGACAGAGACACAAAATCAAACCAATAGCTTATTGGTTCTCATTTTTGTCCTTAAACAAAAGGCATTAATCTTCTAATTTTTAAGTTACACTACTTTTTTTTTTTTTTTAAAGACACTCAAATGTGTTTTTTCCTTTGTTAGTAATGTTTTTTTATATTTATATATTTTTTATTAATAATTATTTGTATTTACACAAATATTTAGCTAATTATATAAAACAATATTGTCAATGCCCTACAAATAAACTGGTTTTATACATTTATTTTTTTATTCAAACCCAGAATAATATGTTTTATCCTGTAATGCAGGCCAGAGCACAGCATTGAGAGGTAATCTTTTTAGACAGAAGAGTGGCACACACACACAGACACACACACACACACACACTGTAGAAATCAGTGACACATGTCCCCATGAGTCTGTGTGCATTCAGGTTGAAGTCCCCACCAGGCTAGAAAAAATAACACACACACACACACACACACACACACACACACACACACACACACACACACACACACGCACACGCACACACACACACACAGTAGTAATGCTGAAGTATGCTGCAGGCAACCCTTATAAGCTCAGCCCATCCCCCCGATCCCCCCCCCCTCCTCCCAACACACACACACACACACACACACACACACACACACACACACACACACACACACACACACACACACACACACACACACACACACACACACACACACACACACAGACTCATGTCTGGTTCACTCTTTTTGGGGACTCAAGCATAGACGTAATGGTTTTTATGCTGTACAAACCATATATTCTGTCCTCCTACACTGCCCCTGCCCATCACAGGAAACTTTCTGCATTTTCACATTTTCAAAGTAACTCATTCTGTCTGATTTATAAGCTTTTGTACCCATTGGGAAGTCCCCATGAGTCTGTGTGCATTCAGGTTTTAGTCCCCACCAGGCTAGAAAACCATTCACCCACACACACACAGAGGCAAGGTTTTTTGCTTGAAAACTTATACAATATTGCCCTCTACTGGTCATTTAAGGGAGAACATAAGTGTTGAAAACAAAAAACAAAAAAAACAGTGTGATATATAGAATAACCAGCAGGTGGGAGTATAGCCTTATTTATGAACCAGGCACTTGTGTGCTTATTTTGTGTTTTTTAGGCTTATGCTAAGGGAAAACCGTTTGAGATATCCAATAACCGTTCGCATTTTAGCATCTTCTGTATATTTACTTCATGTTGTCCGAGTTTGGAGGAGATTGAATGAATCGCTTTTGAGGAGAAGGTAAAAACTCAGAGCTCGCTTTCCACTTTGTGTTATCTTCCAACCAAATTATCTGACTTCCTGTTGGTCAGAGCTAATGACTGTAAATGAGAAAGTTGTCCGGCTCGAAAAGTACAATATATATACCGAGTTTGGTGAATGTAGATAAAACTAACCCCCCACTTTGGACAAAAGTGACACTTCCTGCTGCCAGTTGGTGGCGCTATAACTTTGACTCACAAAAGTCATATCCATGTGATCGGCCTCTTACAACGAACACACAGCTGAAGTTTCATCAAAATGAATTAATGTATGCAGAAGTTATTACACACTTCCTGTTTCCCTTTTCTCGCCATAAATTCGTCTCTTCGCCACGGCCAAACCGTTTGAGATATCAAAAAGTTGCTTGCAATTTAGCATCCTCAGTGTCTTGACTTCATGCTGACCGAGTTTGGTGCTGATCGGGTGAATCGTCTAGGAGGAGTATCGCAAATTCCACAGCATGCATTTTCCGAACAACCCATAATAGCTCACTTCCTGTTGTGCTGACGCATGACTTAGAGCACGAAAGTTGTTTGGCCCGATGAGCTCTATATGTGTACCGAGTTTCATATGTGTACGTGCAAGTGTGTTTGATTTATAGACCCCGTTTTCAGACCCCACTTTAGGGGGCGCTGTCGAGCCCCCCTGCCACGCCCGGGTCCCAGCCTCAGCCCGGCCCTGATGGCCGCGCATTCTGATGCGTGTGCAAAGTTTCAAGAGTTTTCGAGCATGGGAAGGGCCCCAAAAATGCCCAAATAGTCGCGTAAAAAAATAATAATAAATTAAAGCTGCGAGCAGCGATGACGGGCCCAAGCCGGGGGCACCGCCACCCCGGTGGCATCAGCTTAACTGTGCACAGCAGGCCAATAGGCATTTAATATGGGAAAAAATAAATAATGGGACTTTGTCAAAGTCATTTGAATTCACCTCATTAACTGCAGCAACTGGTGCTGCTATGACCAGGAACCACAACAGTCACATCTATGAGATCAATTACATTTTATTCATTAATTTTATGTCAGATGATGTCATATGTCAATTTCAAAATGAGTGCAGAATACTGTCCAAATGCTGAAGTTGTATTATCCTTACACTTCTCTTTATGTGTTTTCGACCTACCGTAGCTTGTGATTGTTCACCAGTCTTATGCTGCAAAAAGCATGCTTGTTTTTATTTCAATATGTGTGGCATTCAATATTTTTTTTAAATATAAATAAATAAATAAAGCCAAATCAGAGACCGCAACAATGATTTTAATATCAGTGTCAGGTAAGAGTAATATGCGTGCATATAATTTATAGAAGTAAATTATAAACAGCCACTTTTATAAAATCATGTGAAATTTAATTTTTTAATTCATTTGAATTCTATTAATAAATAATTAGTTTAAAGAGGTGTCATACGTGATCTTTGCAAACACAGCACATGATCTTCTTTAAAGCCCATGTTATAGAAAACAATTAAAAGTATTAGGATATCACTTTCAATTATGTGCAAATGTATTTTCTGCAGCTCAAAATATTGTAAGTTCAGAAGACCAGTGTTATATATATATATATATATATATATATATATATATATATATATATATATATATATATATATATATATATATATATATAATACATTTTTTAAAACTTATTTTTCACAATAAAGTGATAGATATTGCTGATAGCAATTATGATATGAAAGGGTTAAATTATGAAAAAACAAGAGACAAGGCGACACACACAGAGTGAGAGAGACCCCCTCCACACACACACACCACACACACACACACACACACACACACACACAAACACACACACACACACACACACACACACACACATAGAGTGATCCTGAGAGAGGGAGGGGGACATCACTTTCAATTATAAGCAAATGTATTTTTTGCAGCTCAAAATTTTGTAAGTTCAGAAGACCAGTATTTAATTAAAGATATAATATATGTTTTTGTTTTACTTATTTTTCACAATAAAGTGATAGATATTTGTGATAGCCTATGAAAGGAAAGGGTTAAATTATGAAAAAACAAGAGACAAGGTGACACACACACAGAGTGAGAGAGACCCCCTCCACACACACACACACACACACACACACACACACACACACACACACACACACACACACACA
>NC_090192.1:18551536-18579036 GCF_024679245.1 Pseudorasbora parva
AACTGCAGCAACTGGTGCTGCTATGACCAGGAACCACAACACTCACATCTCTGAGATCAATTACATTTTATTCTTTAATTTTATGTCAGATGATGTCAAATGTCAATTTCAAATGAGTGCAGAATACCGTCCAAATGCTGAAGTTGTATTATCCTTACACTTCTCTTAAAAATAAATTAAGCCAAATCACAGAGACCGTAACAATGATTTTAATATCAGTGTCAGGTAAGAGTAATATGCGTGCATAAAATTTATAGAAGTTTATTATAAACAGCCACTTTTATAAGATCATGTGAAATTATATTTTTTTATCCATTTGAATTCTATTAATAAATAATTAGTTTAAAGAGGTGTCATACGTGATCTTTGCAAACACAGCACATGACCTTCTTTAAAGCCCATGTTATAGAAAACAATTAAAAGTATTAGGATATCACTTTCAATTATGTGCAAATGTATTTTTTGCAGCTCAAAATATTGTAAGTTCAGAAGACCAGTATTTTTATATATATATATATATATATATATATATATATATATATATATATATATATATGTGTGTGTGTGTGTGTGTGTATATATATATATATATATATATATATATATATATATATATATATATATATATATATATATATATATATATATATATATATATATATATATAATACATTTTTTTAAACTTATTTTTCACAATAAAGTGATAAATATTGCTGATAGCAATTATGATATGAAAGGGTTAAATTATGAAAAAACAAGAGACAAGGTGACACAGACAGAGTGAGAGAGACCCCCTCCACACACACACACACACACACACACACACACACACAGTGAGAGAGACCCCCTCCACACACACACACACACACACACACACTCACACACACACACACACACACACACACACACACACACACACACACACACACACACACACACACACACACACACAGAGTGAGAGAGACCCCCTCCACACACACACACACACACACACACACACACACACAGAGTGATCCTGAGAGAGGGAGGGGGAAGGGGCAATAACAACAACAGTTTTATCTTCAAAACAGTGTTCCCTAGGACATATCCAACCTGGTTACTGAATAAGGCTACACTTCCACCTTCTGGTTATTCTATATTTAGTTATTCTATATTTATATTTAAACAAAAGGCATTAATCTACTTTTTTTTAAGACAATTAAATGTTTTTTTCTTTTGTTAGTAATGTTTTTTTATATTTATATTTTTTTATTTATAATTATTTGTATTAACACAATTATTTAACTAATTATATAAAACAATATTGTCAATGCCCTACAAATAAACTGGTTTTATACATTCATTTTTTTATTCAAACCCAGAATAAAATGTTTTATCCTTTAATGCAGGCCAAAGCACAGCATTGAGAGGTAATCTTTTTAGACAGAAGAGTGGCTCACACACACACACACACACACACACACTGTAGAAATCAGTGACACGTGTCCCCATGAGTCTGTGTGCATTCAGGTTGAAGTCCCCACCAGGCTAGCAAAAAGAACACACACACACACACGCACACACACACACAGTAGTAATGCTGAAGTATGCTGCAGGCAACTCTTATCAGTTAAGCCCACCCACCATCCCCCATCCACAACACACACACCCACCCACAAACACACACACATACACACACAGTCAGGTCTGGTTCACTATCTTTCTGGGGACTCATAGATGTAATGGTTTTTATGCTGTACAAACCATATTCTGTCATCCTACACTGCCCCTGCCCCAAAACCTACCCATCACACAAAACTTTCTTCAAAAGAACTCATTCTGTCTGATTTATAAGCTTTTGTACCCATTGGGATGTCCCCATGAGTCTGTGTGCATTCAGGTTTAAGTCCCCACCAGCCTAGAAAACCATTCTCACACACACACAGAGGCAAGGTTTTTTGCTTGAAAACTTATACAATATTGCCCTCTACTGGTCATTTAAGGGAGAGCATAAGTGTTGAAAAAACAGAAGAAAAAAAAACAGAAAAACAGCCAGTGTGATATAGAGAATAACCAGCAGGTGGGAGTATAGCCTTATTTATGAACCAGGCACGTGTGTCCCTATTTTGTGTTTTTTAGGCTTTTGCTACGGGAAAACCGTTTGAGATATCCAATAACCGTTCGCATTTTAGCATCTTCTGTATATTTACTTCATGTTGTCCGAGTTTGGAGGAGATTGAATGAATCGCTTTTGAGGAGAAGGTAAAAACTCAGAGCTCGCTTTCCACTTTGTGTTATCTTCCAACCAAATTATCTGACTTCATGTTGGTCAGAGCTAATGACAGTAAATTAGAAAGTTGTCCGGCTCGAAAAGTACTATATATATACCGAGTTTGGTGAATGTAGATAAAACTAACCCTCCTCTTTGGACAAAAGTGACACTTCCTGCTGCCAGTTGGTGGCGCTATAACTTTGACTCACAAAAGTCATATCCATGTGATCGGCCTCTTACAACGAACACACAGCTGAAGTTTCATCAAAATGAATTAATGTATGCAGAAGTTATTACACACTTCCTGTTTCCCTTTTCTCGCCATAAATTCGTCTCTTCGCCACGGCCAAACCGTTTGAGATATCAAAAAGTTGCTCGCAATTTAGCATCCTCAGTGTCTTGACTTCCTGCTGACCGAGTTTGGTGCTGATCGGGTGAATCGTCTAGGAGGAGTATCGCAAATTCCACAGCATGCGTTTTCCGAACAACCCATAATAGCTCACTTCCTGTTGTGCTGACGCATAACTTAGAGCACGAAAGTTGTTCGGCCCGATGAGCTCTATATGTGTACCGAGTTTCATATATGTACGTGCAAGTGTGTTTGATTTATAGACCCCGTTTTCAGACCCCACTTTAGGGGGCGCTGTCGAGCCCCCCTGCCACGCCCGGGTCCCAGCCTCAGCCCGGCCCTGATGGCCGCGCATTCTGATGCGTGTGCAAAGTTTCAAGAGTTTTCGAGCATGGGAAGGGCCCCAAAAATGCCCAAATAGTCGCGTAAAAAAATAATAAATAATTAAAGCTGCGAGCAGCGATGACGGGCCCAAGCCGGGGGCACCGCCACCCCGGTGGCATCAGCTTAACTGTGCACAGCAAGCCAATAGGCATTTAATATGGGGAAAAAATAAATAAAGGGACTATGTCAAAGTCATTTGAATTCACATCATTAACTGCAGCAACTGGTGCTGCTATGACCAGGAACCACAACACTCACATCTCTGAGATCAATTACATTTTATTCTTTAATTTTATGTCAGGTGATGTCAAATGTCAATTTCAAAATGAGTGCAGAATACTGTCCAAATGCTGAAGTTGTATTATCCTTACACTTCTCTTAAAAATACATTAAGCCAAATCACAGAGACCGCAACAATGATTTTAATATCAGTGTCAGGTAAGAGTAATATGTGTGCATAAAATTTATAGAAGTTTATTATAAACAGCCACTTTTATAAGATCATGTGAAATTATATTTTTTTATCCATTTGAATTTTATCAATAAATAATTAGTTTAAAGAGGTGTCATACGTGATCTTTGCAAACACAGCACATGACCTTCTTTAAAGCCCATGTTATAGAAAACAATTAAAAGTATTAGGATATAACTTTCAATTATGTGCAAATTTATTTTTTGCAGCTCAAAATATTGTAAGTTCAGAAGACTAGTGTTATTTATATATATAATAAATTTTTTTAAACTTATTTTTCACAATAAAATGATAGATATTGCTGATAGCCTATGATATGAAAGGGTTAAATTATGAAAAACAAGAAAAAAGGCGACATACACAGAGTGAGAGAGACCCCCTCCACACACACATTCACACAGAGTGATCCTGAGAGAGTGAGGGGGGAGGGGAATGACAGACACAAAATCTAGACAGTGAGAGAACATTGTTTTTATTTCACTGTCTGAAAACACTGTTTTGCAATAACAACAATAGTTTTATCTTCAAAACAGTGTTCCCTAGGACATATCCAACCTGGTTACTAAATAAGGCTACACTCCCACCTTCTGGTTATTCTATATGCCGGTAGCTCATTGGATCTCATTTTTTTCCTTAAACAAAAGGCATTAATCTTCTCATTTTTTTAAGTTACACACACAGTACTTTTTATTCCTTTTCTTTTTAAAGACAATTCAATGTGTTTTTTCTTTTGTTAGTAATGTTTTTTTTAAATATTTATATTTTTTTATTAATAATTATTTGTATTAACACAATTATTTAACTAATTATATAAAACAATATTGTCAATGCCCTACAAAGAAACTGGTTTTATACATGAATTTTTTTTATTCAAACCCAGAATAATATGTTTAATCCTTTAATGCAGGCCAAAGCACAGCATTGAGAGGTAATCTTTTTAGACAGAAGAGTGGCTCTCTCACACACACACACACACACACACACACACACTGTAGAAATCAGTGACACGTGTCCCAATGAGTCTGTGTGCATTCAGGTTGAAGTCCCCACCAGGCTAGAAAAAAGAACACGCACACACACACACACACACACACACACACAGTAGTAATGCTGAAGTATGCTGCAGGCAACTCTTATCAGTTAAGCCCATCCACCATCCCCCATCCACAACAACAACCCCCCCCCCCCCCCACACACACACACACACACACACACACACGCACACACACACACACACACACACACACACACACACACACACACACACACACACACACACACACACACACACACACACATGTCTGGTTCACTATCTATTTGGGGACTCACCATAGACGTAATGGTTTTTATAGCCACTTTTATAAGATAAAATGGTTTTTATAGCCACTTTTATAAGATCATGTGAAATTATATTTTTTTATTCATTTGAATTTTATCAATAAATAATTAGTTTAAAGAGGTGTCATACGTGATCTTTGCAAACACAGCACATGACCTTCTTTAAAGCCCATGTTATAGAAAACAATTAAAAGTATTAGGATATAACTTTCAATTATGTGCAAATTTATTTTATATTCTGTCCTCCTACACTGCTCCTACCCCAAAACCTACCCATCACACAAAACTTTCTGCATTTTCACATTTTCAAAAGAACTCATTCTGTCTGATTTATAAGCTTTTGTACCCATTGGGAAGTCCTCATGAGTCTGTGTGCATTCAGGTTTTAGTCCCCACCAGGCTAGAAAACCATTCTCACACACACACAGAGGCAAGTTTTTTTGCTTGAAAACTTATACAATATTGCCCTCTACTGGTCATTTAAGGGAGAGCATAAGTGTTGAAAAAAAACACACAAAAAAAACAGTGTGATATATAGAATAACCAGCAGGTGGGAGTATAGCCTTATTTATGAACCAGGCACTTGTGTGCTTATTTTGTCTTTTTTAGGCTTTTGCTAAGGGAAAACCATTTGAGATATCCAATAACCGTTCGCATTTTAGCATCTTCTGTATATTTACTTTATGTTGTCCGAGTTTGGAGGAGATTGAATGAATCGCTTTTGAGGAGAAGGTAAAAACTCAGAGCTCGCTTTCGACTTCTTGTTATCTTCCAACCAAATTATCTGACTTCCTGTTGGTCAGAGCTAATGACTGTAAATTAGAAAGTTGTCCGGCTCGAAAAGTACAATATATATACCGAGTTTGGTGAATGTAGATAAAACTAACCCCCCGCTTTGGACAAAAGCCACACTTCCTGCTGCCAGTTGGTGGCGATATAACTGTGACTCACAAAAGTCATATCCATGTGATCGGCCTCTTACAACGAACACACAGCTGAAGTTTCATCAAAATGAATTAATGTATGCAGAAGTTATAACACACTTCCTGTTTCCTTTTTCTCGCCATAAATTCATCTCTTCGCCACGGCCAAACCGTTTGAGATATCAAAAAGTTGCTCGCAATTTAGCATCCTCAGTGTCTTGACTTCAGGCTGACCGAGTTTGGTGCTGATCGGGTGAATCGTCTAGGAGGAGTATCGCAAATTCCAGAGCATGCGTTTTCCGAACAACCCATAATAGCTCACTTCCTGTTGGGCTGACGCATAACTTAGAGCACGAAAGTTGTTCAGCCCGATGAGCTCTATATGTGTACCGAGTTTCATATATGTACGTGCAAGTGTGTTTGATTTATAGAGCCCGTTTTCAGACCCCACTTTAGGGGGCGCTGTCGAGCCCCCCTGCCACG
The DNA here is from genome assembly GCF_024679245.1 of Pseudorasbora parva. Classification (NCBI taxonomy): domain Eukaryota; kingdom Metazoa; phylum Chordata; class Actinopteri; order Cypriniformes; family Gobionidae; genus Pseudorasbora; species Pseudorasbora parva. Next base: position 18,557,737 of record NC_090192.1, read on the forward strand.
CCCGGGTCCCAGCCTCAGCCCGGCCCTGATGGCCGCGCATTCTGATGCGTGTGCAAAGTTTCAAGAGTTTTCGAGCACGGGAAAGGCCCCAAAAATGCCCAAATAGTCGGTAAAAAAAATAATAATATATAATAATAATAATAAAAACCCTTAGAAGAACAATAGGGCTCTGCGCCCTTTCAGGGCTTGGGCCCTAATAATAACAAAAAATAATCCTTAGAAGAACAATAGGGCTCTGCGCCCTTTCAGGGCTTGGGCCCTAATTAAAGCTGCGAGCAGCGATGACGGGCCCAAGCCGGTGGCACCGCCACCCCGGTGGCATCAGCTTAACTGTGCACAGCAGGCCAATAGGCATTTAATATGGGAAAAAATAAATAAAGGGACTATGTCAAAGTCATTTGAATTCACCTCATTAACTGCAGCAACTGGTGCTGCTATGACCAGGAACCACAACAGTCACATCTATGAGATCAATTACATTTTATTCATTAATTTTATGTCAGATGATGTCAAATGTCAATTTCAAAATGAGTGCAGAATACTGTCCAAATGCTGAAGTTGTATTATCCTTACACTTCTCTTAAAAATAAATTAAGCCAAATCACAGAGACCGCAACAATGATTTTAATATCAGTGTCAGGTAAGAGTAATATGCATGCATATAATTTATGGAAGTTTATTATAAACAGGCACTTTTATAAGATCATGTGAAATTAACTTTTTTTATCCATTTGAATTCTATCAATAAATAATTAGTTTAAAGAGGTGTCATACGTGATCTTTGCAAACACAGCACATGACCTTCTTTAAAGCCAATGTTAAAGAAAACAACAAGAGACAAGGTGACACACAGAGTGAGAGAGACCTCCTCCACACACACACACACACACACACACACACACACACACACACACACACACACACACACACACACACACACACACATACACACACACACACACACATAGTGATCCTAAGAGAGGGAGAGTGAGGGGGAGGGGGAATGACAGACACAAAATCTAAACAGTGAGAGATCATTGTTTTTATTTCACTGTCTGGAAACACTGTTTTGCAATAACAACAATAATTTTATCTTCAAAACAGTGTTCCCTAGGACATATCCAACCTGGTTACTAAATAAGGCTACACTTCCAACTTCTGGTTATTCTATATACCGGTAGCTCATTGGTTATCATTTTTGTCCTTAAACATTAATCTTCTCATTTTAAAGTTACACACACCAATTACTTTTTGTTGAAAAAGACAATTAAATGTATTTTTTCCTTTGTTAGTAATTTTTTTTTTAATATTTATATGTTTTATTAATAATTATTTGTATTAACACAATTATTTAACTAATTATATAAAACAATATTGTCAATGCCCTACAAATAAACTGGTTTTATACATTTTTTTTTTATTCAAACCCAGAATAATATGTTTTATCCTTTAATGCAGGCCAAAGCACAGCATTGAGAGGTAATCTTTTTAGCGCACACACACACACACACACACACACACACACACACACACACACACACACACACACACACACACACACACACACACACACACACACACACACACACACACACACACACACACACACACACTCATGTCTGGTTCACTATCTTTCTGGGGACTCATAGATGTAATGGTTTTTATGCTGTACAAACCATATATTCTGTCCTCCTGCCCCTACCCCTAAACCTACCCATTTCACAAAACTTTCTGCATTTTTACATTTTCAAAAGAACTCATTCTGTATGATTTATAAGCTTTTGTACCCATTGGGACCTCAATTTAGGCCCCTACAGTGAAATGTGTCCCCATGAGTCTGTGTGCATTCAGGTTGAAGTCCCCACCAGGCTAGAACCACACACACACACACACACACACACACACACACACACACACACACACACACACACACACACACACACACACACACACACACACACACACACACAAACACACACACAGTAGTAATGCTGAAGTATGCTGCAGGCAACTCAAATCAGCTCAGCCCATCCCCCCATCCACAACACCCCCCTTCACCCCCCCCCCCACCCCTGCCCCTCACACACACACACACATACACACACACACACACACTCATGTCTGGTTCACTATCTTTTTGGGGACTCAGCATAGACGTAATGGTTTTTATGCTGTACAGACCATATATTCTGTCCTCCTACACTGCTCCTACCCTAAACCTACACATCACAAAACTTTCTGCATTTTCACATTTTCAAAAGAACTCATTCTGTCTGATTTATAAGCTTTTGTACCCATTGGGAAGTCCCCATGAGTCTGTGTGCATTCAGGTTTAAGTCCCCACCAGGCTAGAAAACCATTCTCACACACACACACACACAGAGGCAAGGTTTTTTGCTTGAAAACTTATACAATATTGCCCTCTACTGGTCATTTAAGTGAGAGCATAAGTATTGAAAAAAAAAAAAAAACACCCAGTGTGATATAGAGAATAACCAGCAGGTGGGAGTATAGCCTTATTTATGAACCAGGCACGTGTGTGCTTCTTTTGTCTTTTTTAGGCTTATGCTAAGGGAAAACCGTTTGAGATATCCAATAACCGTTCGCATTTTAGCATCTTCTGTATATTTACTTCATGTTGTCCGAGTTTGGAGGAGATTGAATGAATCGCTTTTGATGAGAAGGTAAAAACTCAGAGCTCGCTTTTCACTTTTTCTCATTTTCAAACCAGATTATCTGACTTCCTGTTGGTCAGAGCTAATGACTGTAAATTAGAAAGTTGTCCAGCTCGAAAATTACAATATATATACCGAGTTTGGTGACTGTAGATAAAACTAACCCCCCGCTTTGGACAAAAGATGGCGCTACTGAGCCCCTCTACCACGCCCGTTTCTGAATCTTTGCTTGCGTCTTCTGGACAGCATGTCTGATGTGTGTGTTGAGTTTCATGCAATTTCAAGCATGCTAAGTGTCTCAAAAACACATAAAAAGATTATTAGACTTTGACACGTTGCCATGACAACAGTATTTCAAGAACCAGGAATCCATTCATATGTCTATATCTGCTATGTTTTGACATTATACTGATGAAGTTTGAAGTAAATCGGGTGAAAATAAAATGGGGATTTAAAGATATTTTGAAAGTGACACACTTCCTGCTGCCAGTTGGTGGCGCTATAACTTTGACTCACAAAAGTCATATCCATGTGATCGTCCTCTTACAACGAACACACAGCTGAAGTTTCATCAAAATCTATTAATGTATGCAGAAGTTATAATACACTTCCTGTTTCCTTTTTCTCGCCATAAATTCGTCTCTTCGCCACGGCCAAACCGTTTGAGAAATCAGAAAGTTGCTCGCAATTTAGCATCCTCAGTGTCTTGACTTCAGGCTGAACGAGTTTGGTGCTGATCGGGTCAATCGTCTAGGAGGAGTATCGCAAATTTCAGAGCATGCGTTTTCCGAACAACCCATAATAGCTCACTTCCTGTTGGGTTGACACATAACTTAGAGCACGAAAGTTGTTCGGCCCGATGAGCTCTATATGTGTACCGAGTTTCATATATGTACGTGGAAGTTGGTTTGATTTATAGACCACGTTTTCAGACCCCACTTTAGGGGGCGCTGTCGAGCCCCCCTGCCACGCCCGGGTCCCAGCCTCAGCCCGGCCCTGATGGCCGCGCATTCTGATGCGTGTGCAAAGTTTCAAGAGTTTTCGAGCACGGGAAGGGCCCCAAAAATGCCCAAATAGTCGCGTAAAAAAATAATAATAAATAATAATAATAACAAATTAAAGCTGCGAGCAGCGATGACGGGCCCAAGCCGGGGGCACCGCCACCCCGGTGGCATCAGCTTAACTGTGCACAGCAGGCCAATAGGCATTTAACCTGATAAGCGTCACGAGGACGAGGACGTGCTGAAACTCTCTTTGCTTAAATTAGCTCAAAATTACTATCAGATGTAAGTAATTACCTTGACAAACTATACATCATTAAAAAGATCTAAGACTAAAGTTTAATTTTGTTACCTCTGTTTTATTCTCAAAGTCTTATAATGACCGTAATGTGTTAATATGTGCCAGGAGTTATGAATATGATCTTGGGCGTCGCTACCTTTTGATTGTAATATGCGCGTCATTTGCTCCCATTCATAAAAAACTCTTCTCTGGTCGTCATGAAGACACTCGACAAAACAACTTCCCTCAGGGCTTTTACTTCAAATGTGTGCAGATGTGGAGAAATATTGATAGATTCTCACATGTTTGAGTCAAATTTCTATACAGAGAAGTATTATTTATTCAATCTTTATCCAAAATCCGCGGATGTGTGATTATGAGCGCAGTAAACTGTGATATGCTGTGTTTTCAATTCATTCTGGCAGCCGGAGGGCGCTGGAAAGCTGTACTACTGAAAATTCACTCCCCTATGCATAGATGAAGAACAGACACACCATGTGACATTCAGGAAGTATCTGACATGACCAAAGCTGCTTTCTAGCGATCGTCAGATGGCTATTTTATGCAGATAGACACGTTTTAAGACAATAAACACACAATCGCGGCAATATATGGTTGGTCTGTGTTCTTTATGCCATGTTGGGTGGTTTCATAATAGATGATATTTATAATGCAATGCTATTCCACATAGCTTTTAGCATTGTATATTTTCTGTCAGATTTTTTGACCCGAAGCTACATGAGATCACATATTGTTATATAAAACACTCGACTTATAAATTATAAAGTGATATGAAGCAAGTTTTGAATAAAACATGATTTTAATCGTATAAATTGTTGTTTTGCTGGTGTGCTAAGCTAACATGCTAGCTTGCCCTAGATGCACCTGCCACTGAGTAAATACTTTATTTTTATGAACATTTTCTAAATGTAAAACTACTGAAATGCTTATTTGGACGAAATGCATTCAATAGAGTCTCAGTGAGGGTAAAGTGAGAGGTTTGATTTAGAAATGAGGTTTGAATAGAACAGTTTGAATAGAGAATCGTTAGTAATTATAATGCAGACAAAAGAATAATAATTAGAGCCATAACCAGTCCGCAGAAGTGTGAATATGTGTTGGGGAGACAAACTGAATGGGGCAGTTTGCACCTCTAAACAATAGAGGCAAAATAGAGAATGAAAGCTGAGAAGATGTGGCAATAAACATCAGTTGATATTTCAGAGATATCTCAAAATAAAATCACATGAAACGATCTTGTAAAACGTTTAATAAAATTCAGAGTTTTAGACTGATCATCTTCAGATCTGAAATATAACATGGTCAGACTTGTGGCTTTAGCTGTAGTGCATTTCTAGATTTCTCCAAGGCCCACTTAAATTTTATTTTCATAAAGATATTTCATACAAATAAATTTCTAATAACTTTACAAAACTTTGAAGCTTATTATAGCTTTTTTTTATTATAAAAAATATTATCATTTTGACTTTACAGTAAACTGCCAGGTGTCTGCTTTCAAATGAGACCATAATTATGCTTTTAGTGCAAAGGATTCACAAACTGTATTTGTTTTAGTCTGAGTATACATTTCTTAGGATTTTTTCAAAATTTAGAAATCAGCTTAACAGGTTAATATGGGAAAAAATAAATAAAGGGACTTTGTCAAAGTCATTTGAATTCACCTCATTAACTGCAGCAACTGGTGCTGCTATGACCAGGAACCACAACAGTCACATCTCTGAGATCAATTACATTTTATTCATTAATTTTATGTCCGATGATGTCAAATGTCAATTTCAAAATAAGTGCAGAATACTGTCCAAATGCTGAAGTTGTATTATCCTTACACTTCTTTTAAAAATAAATTAAGCCAAATCACAGAGACCGCAACAATGATTTTAATATCAGTGTCAGGTAAGAGTAATATGCGTGCATATAATTTATGGAAGTTTATTATAAAGAGTCACTTTTATAAGATCATGTGAATTTTTTTTTTTTTATCCATTTGAATTCTATCAATAAATAATTAGTTTAAAGAGGTGTCATACATGATCTTTGCAAACACAGCACATGACCTTCTTTAAAGCCCATGTTATAGAAAACAATTAAAAGAATTAGGATATCACTTTCAATTATGTGCAAATGTATTTTTTGCAGCTCAAAATTTTGTAAGTTCACAAGACCAGTATTTAATTAAAGATATAATATGTGTTTTTGTTTTACTTATTTTTCACAATAAAGTGATAGATATTTGTGATAGCCTATGATATGAAAGGGTTAAATTATGAAAAAACAAGAGACAAGGTGACACACACACAGAGTAAGAGAGACCCCCTACACACACGCACACACACACACACACACACACACACAGAGAGAGAGAGAGTGAGAGAGACCCCATACACACACACACACACACACACACACACACACACACACACACACACACACACACACACACACACACACACACACACAAACACACAGAGAGAGAGAGTGAGGGAGACCCCATACACACACACACACACACACACACACACACACACACACACACACACACACAAACACACAGAGAGAGAGAGTGAGAGAGACCCCATACACACACACACACACACACACACACACACACACACACACACAGAGTGAGAGAGACCCCCTCCACACACACACACACACACACACATAGAGTGATCCTGAGAGGGGGGGGGGTTGTGACAGAGACACAAAATCAAACCAATAGCTTATTGGTTCTCATTTTTGTCCTTAAACAAAAGGCATATTAATCTTCTAATTTTTAAGTTACACTACTTTTTTTTTTTAAAGACACTCAAATGTGTTTTTTCCTTTGTTAGTAATGTTTTTTTATATTTATATATTTTTTATTAATAATTATTTGTATTTACACAAATATTTAGCTAATTATATAAAACAATATTGTCAATGCCCTACAAATAAACTGGTTTTATACATTTCTTTTTTTATTCAAACCCAGAATAATATGTTTTATCCTTTAATGCAGGCCAAAGCACAGCATTGACAGGTAATCTTTTTAGACAGAAGAGTGGCACACACACACACAGACAGACACACACACACACACACACACACACACACACACACACACACACACACACACACACACACACACACACACACACACACACACACACACACACACACACACACACACACACACTTACACTCGTGTCTGGTTCACTATCTTTTTGGAGACTCATAGATGTAATGGTTTTTATGCTGTACAAACCATATATTCTGTCCCCCTACACTGCCCCTAGCCCTAAACCTACCCATCACACAAAACTCATTATGTTTGATTTATAAGCTTTTGTACCCATTGGGACCTCAGTTTAGGTCCCTACAGTGACACGTGTCCCCATGAGTCTGTGTGCATTCAGGTTAAAGTCCCCACCAGGCTAGAACAACACACACACACACACACACACACACACACACACACACACACACACACACACACACACACACACACACACACACACACACACACACAGTAGTAATGCTGAAGTATGCTGCAGGCAACTCAAATCAGCTCAGCCCACCCCCATCCACAACACACACACACACACACACACACACACACACACACACACGTCTGGTTCACTATCTTTCTGGGGACTCATAGACGTAATGGTTTTTATGCTGTACAAACCATATATTCTGTCATCCTACACTGCTCCTGCCCCTAAACCTACCCATCACAAAAAAAACTTTCTTGAAAAGAACTCATTCTGTCTGATTTATAAGCTTTTGTACCCATTGGGAAGTCCCCATGAGTCTGTGTGCATTCAGGTTGAAGTCCCCACCAGGCTAGAAAATCATTCACACACACACACACACAGAGGCAAGGTTTTTTGCTTGAAAACTTATACAATATTGCCCTCTACTGGTCATTTAAGGGAGAGCACAAGTGTTGAAAAAACAGGGGAAAAAAACAGAAAAACAGCCCGTGTGATATATAGAATAACCAGCAGGTGGGAGTATAGCCTTATTTATGAACCAGGCACGTGTGTCCCTATTTTGTGTTTTTTAGGCTTTTGCTACGGGAACACCGTTTGAGATATCCAATAACCGTTCGCATTTTAGCATCTTCTGTATATTTACTTCATGTTGTCCGAGTTTGGAGGAGATTGAATGAATCGCTTTTGAGGAGAAGGTAAAAACTCAGAGCTCGCTTTCCACTTCTTGTTATCTTCCAACCAAATTATCTGACTTCCTGTTGGTCAGAGCTAATAACTGTAAATTAGAAAGTTGTCCGGCTCGAAATGTACAATATATATACCGAGTTTGGTGAATGTAGATAAAACTAACCCCCCGCTTTGGACAAAAGATGGCGCTACTGAGCCCCTCTACCACGCCCGTTTCTGAATCTTTGCTTGCATCTTCTGGACAGCATGTCTGATGTGTGTGTTGAGTTTCATGCAATTTCAAGCATGTGAAGAGTCTCAAAAACACCAAAATAGATTATTAGACTTTGACACGTTGCCATGACAACAGTTTTTCTAGAATCAGGAATCCATTCATATGTCTATATCTGCCATGTTTTGACATAATACTGATGAAGTTTGAAGTAAATCGGGTGAAAATAAGATGGGGATTTAAAGCATTTTTGAAAGTGACACACTTCCTGCTGCCAGTTGGTGGCGCTATAACTTTGCCTCACAAAAGTCATATCCATGTGTATGCCTCTTACAACGAACACACAGCTGAAGTTTCATCAAAATGAATTAATGTATGCAAAAGTTATAACACACTTCCTGTTTCCTTTTTCTCGCCCTAAATTCGTCTCTTCGCCACGGCCAAACCGTTTGAGAAATCAGAAAGTTGCTCGCAATTTAGCATCCTCAGTGTCTTGACTTCAGGCTGACCGAGTTTGGTGCTGATCGGGTCAATCGTCTAGGAGGAGTATCGCAAATTCCAGAGCATGCGTTTTCCGAACAACCCATAATAGCTCACTTCCTGTTGGGCTGACGCATAACTTAGAGCACGAAAGTTGTTCGGCCCGATGAGCTCTATATGTGTACCGAGTTTCATATATGTACGTGGAAGTGTGTTTGATTTATAGACCCTGTTTTCAGACCCCACTTTAGGGGGCGCTGTCGAGCCCCCCTGCCACGCCCGGGTCCCAGCCTCAGCCCGGCCCTGATGGCCGCGCATTCTGATGCGTGTGCAAAGTTTCAAGAGTTTTCGAGCATGGGAAGGGCCCCAAAAATGCCCAAATAGTCGGTAAAAAAAATAATAATATATAATTAAAGCTGCGAGCAGCGATGACGGGCCCAAGCCGGGGGCACCGCCACCCCGGTGGCATCAGCTTAACTGTGCGCAGAAGGCCAATAGGCATTTAATATGGGAAAAAATAAAAGGACTATGTCAAAGTCATTTGAATTCACCTCATTAACTGCAGAAACTGGTGCTGCTATGACCAGGAACCACAACAGTCACATCTCTGAGATCAATTACATTTTATTCACTAATTTTATGTCAGATGATGTCAAATGTCAATTTCAAAATGAGTGCAGAATACTGTCCAAATGCTGAAGTTGTATTATCCTTACACTTCTCTTAAAAATAAATTAAGCCAAATCACAGAGACCGCAACAATGATTTTAATATCAGTGTCAGGGAAGAGTAATATGCGTGCATATAATTTATGGAACTTTATTATAAACATCCACTTTTATAAGATCATGTGAAATTATTTTTTTTTATCCATTTAAATTCTATCAATAAATAATTAGTTTAAAGAGGTGTCATACGTGATCTTTGCAAACACCGCACATGACCTTCTTTAAAGCCCATGTTATAGAAAACAATTAAAAGTATTAGGATATCACTTTTAATTATGTGCAAATGTATTTTTTGCAGCTCAAATTTTGTAAGTTCAGAAGACCAGTATTTAATTAAAGATATAATATATGTTTTAGTTTTTTACTTATTTTTCACAATAAAGTGATAGATATTTGTGATAGCCTATATGAAATTGTTAAATTATTAAAAAACAAGAGACAAGGTGACACACACAGAGTGAGAGAGACCCCCTCCAGACACACACACACACTAACACACACACACACACACACACACACTAACACACACACACACACGCACACAGAGTGATCCTGGGTGATCCTAAAAAAGAGTGGCTCACACACACACACACACACACACTGTAGAAATCAGTGACACGTGTCCCCATGTGTCTGTTTGCATTCAGGTTGAAGTCCCCACCAGGCTAGAAAAAATAACACACACACACACACACACACACACACACACACACACACACACACACACACACACACACACACACACACCCACACACAGTAGTAATGCTGAAGTATGCTGCAGGCAACCCTTATAAGCTCAGCCCATCCACCCCCTCCCTCCCCCCTCCCCCTCCCAACACACACACACACACACACTCACACTCATGTCTGGTTCACTATCTTTTTGGGGACTCAGCATAGACGTAATGGTTTTTATGCTGTACAAACCATATATTCTGTCCTCCTACACTGCCCCTACCCATCACAGGAAACTTTCTGCATTTTCAAAGTAACTCATTCTGTCTGATTTATAAGCTTTTGTACCCATTGGGAAGTCCCCATGAGTCTGTGTGCATTCAGGTTTAAGTCCCCAGCAGGCTAGAAAAGCATTCTCACACACACACACAGAGGCAAGGTTTTTTGCTTGAAAACTTATACAATATTGCCCTCTACTGGTCATTTAAGTGAGAGCATAAGTGTTGAAAAAAAACAAAAACAAACTGTGATTATATAGAATAACCAGCAGGTGGGAGTATAGCCTTATTTATGAACCAGGCACTTGTGTGCTTACTTTGTCTTTTTTAGGCTTTTGCTACGGGAACACCGTTTGGGATATCCAATAACCGTTCGCATTTTAGCATCTTCTGTATATTTACTTCATGTTGTCCGAGTTTGGAGGAGATTGAATGAATCGCTTTTGAGGAGAAGGTAAAAACTCAGAGCTCGCTTTCGACTTCTTGTTATCTTCCAACCAAATTATCTGACTTCCTGTTGGTCAGAGCTAATGACTGTAAATTAGAAAGTTGTCCGGCTCAAAATGTACAATATATATACCGAGTTTGGTGACTGTAGATAAAACTAACCCCCCGCTTTGGACAAAAGATGGCGCTACTGAGCCCCTCTACCACGCCCGTTTCTGAATCTTTGCTTGCATCTTCTGGACAGCATGTCTGATGTGTGTGTTGAGTTTCATGCAATTTCAAGCATGTGAAGAGTCTCAAAAACACCAAAAAAGATTATTAGACTTTGACACGTTGCCATGACAACAGTTTTTCTAGAATCAGGAATCCATTCATATGTCTATATCTGCCATGTTTTGACATTATACCGATGAAGTTTGAAGTAAATCGGGTGAAAATAAGATGGGGATTTAAAGCAATTTTGAAAGTGACACACTTCCTGCTGCCAGTTGGTGGCGCTATAACTTTGTCTCACAAAAGTCATATCCATGTGATCGGCCTCTTACAACGAACACACAGCTGAAGTTTCATCAAAATGAATTAATGTATGCAAAAGTTATAACACACTTCCTGTTTCCTTTTTCTCGCCATAAATTCGTCTCTTCGCCACGGCCAAACCGTTTGAGATATCAAAAAGTTGCTCGCAATTTAGCATCCTCAGTGTCTTTACTTCATGCTGACCGAGTTTGGTGCTGATCGGGTAAATCGTCTAGGAGGAGTATCGCAAATTTCAGAGCATGCGTTTTCCGAACAACCCATAATAGCTCACTTCCTGTTGGGCTGACGCATAACTTAGAGCACGAAAGTTGTTCGGCCCGATGAGCTCTATATGTGTACCGAGTTTCATATATGTACGTGAAAGTGTGTTTGATTTATAGACCACGTTTTCAGACCCCACTTTAGGGGGCGCTGTCGAGCCCCCCTGCCACGCCCGGGTCCCAGCCTCAGCCCGGCCCTGATGGCCGCGCATTCTGACGCGTGTGCAAAGTTTCAAGAGTTTTCGAGCATGGGAAGGGCCCCAAAAATGCCCAAATAGTCGCGTAAAAAAATAATAATAATAAATTAAAGCTGCGAGCAGCGATGACGGGCCCAAGCCGGTGGCACCGCCACCCCGGTGGCATCAGTTTAACTGTGCGCAGCAGGCCAATAGGCATTTAATATGGGAAAAATAAATAATGGGACTATGTCAAAGTCATTTGAATTCACCTCATTGACTGCAGCAACTCGTGCTGCTATGACCAGGAACCACAACAGTCACATCTATGAGATCTATTACATTTTTCTCATTAATTTTATCTTAGATGATGTCAAATCTCAATTTCAAAATGAGTGCAGAATACTGTCCAAATGCTGAAGTTGTATTATCCTTACACTTCTCTTTATGTGTTTTTGACCTTCCTGTAGCTTGTGATTGCTCACCAATTTTATGCAGCAAAAAGCATGCATGTTTTTATTTCAATATGTGTGGCATTCAATATTTTTTTAAATACAAATAAATAAATAAAGCTAAATCACAGAAACCACAACAATGATTTTAATATCAGTGTCAGGTAAGAGTAATATACATGCACAATTTTGTAAGTCCAGAAGGCCTGTATATTTTTTAAAGATATGTTATATTTTGTGTTGTTTTTTTTTAAACTTATTTTTCACACTAAAGTGATAGCTATTTAATATTTGTGATAGCCTATGATATAAAAGTGTTAAATTATGACAATCAAGAGACAAGGTGACACACACACACACACACACACACACACACAAAGTGAGAGAGACCCCCCCACCACCACCACACACGCACACACTCACGCACACACTCACGCACACACACACACACAAACACACACACACCGAGTGAGCCTGAGAGAGTGAGGGGGGGAGGGTTAGGACAGACAGAAAGAGAGAGGCATAGTCTGATTCCGATTGAACAAGATTTAAAACAAAAAAATTAAATGTAAATTCTCAAAAGAACTCATTCTGTGTGATTTATAAGCTTTTGTACCCATTGGGTCCTCAATTTAGGTCCCTACAGTGACACGAGTCCCCATGAGTCTGTGTGCATTCAGGTTGAAGTCCCCACCAGGCTAGAAAAACATGAACATTGAACAAGATTTTAAACAAAAAATAATAATAAAATCTAAATGGTCGGAGAAAATTATTTGAAAAAGAAACTCAAATGTGTTTTTTTTTATGTTAGTATTTTAGTTTTAAGAATTAATCTTCAAATACAAAATGTTAAAGAAAACCAATATATTGATAAAAAAAATACAAAAAGTACATTCATTTTACATTTTTATTCATTCTGAGTTTGGTGACTATAGATAAAACTAGCCAAGTGTTTTATTTTTATATATATTTCTCAAAGACTTATCCAGCCGTGTTCATAAATAAGGCTATACTCCCACCTTCTTTGTATTTTCACAATGATGAAACTAATTATATAAAACTATATTGTCAACGCTCTACAAATTAACTGGTTCCATACTTTTTCCATTTTTTTATTCAAACCCAGAAATATATATATTTTTTATCCTTTAATGCTGGCCAAAGCACACAGCAATGAAAGAGCTAATCTTTTCACCATCAAAATGCAACTGGCCTCCATCCCCCATCAGACACACACACACACACACACACACACACACACACACATACACGTCTATATTACCAAGAGGGGACTATCACTCTACACTATCCAAGAGGGGACCTGTGTTTCTAGTCATTTTGAAGAAACAAAAATCACATACAAAATTTTCTTTTAAGGTCCTTATTCATAATATAACTTCAAATAAGCATTTTTTTATTTTTTTAAAAATATGCCAAGAGGGGACCTGAACGATGTCTACCTATCCAACAGGGGACCTCCATAGACTCTAATGGAGCTGTGTGTGTTTGTGTGTGACCGATGTCTACCTATCCAACAGGGGACCTCCATTAGTCTGCAGTGGAGCTGTGTGTGAATGTGAAGTGAGCTGGCAGTCAAGTCTGTCTTCATTTTATATATATATATATATGCATTTGGCATTTGTAAAGACATGTAATGGTGGAGATGGCATATATATATATGCCAAATGCATATATATATATATATATATATATATATATATATATATATATATATATATATATATATATATATATATATATATATATATATATATATATATATATATATATATATATATATATATATATATATATGCCATCTCCACCATTACATGTCTTTACAAATAAATAACATAAATGCAGTTAAGCTTCGTACAGACTATATAATGTGTCAAGTAATAATATGTCTTTTTATAATAACTGTGTTCTTTTGAATGTACTGAGAAGTATTTATTTGTAACCTAAAATATACTTTAATACTTTAATTTATTTTTAAATATATTTATTACACAGTCGCAATAAAGTTACAAGATGTAACATCAAGTAACACACTACACTTAGTTAGTCCACAAGTCTTCTTGTGCTTTAGTATGTTAGTCAACACATTAAAATAAGTTAACTTGTTTACACAGGCATCTGGTATCACAATAGGCACACACACACACACACAAACACAATATACCTTAGACATAATACCTAATACATTACAGAAAAGTCATTTCTTTAAGAAATTAATTCTCTGTTGTGTCTTCATAATTACAGTATATGATCAGTCCACATCTCTCATTTAAGATTATTGTCAGGTACACCAATGTATTTACATTATTGAATATTACAGGTCATTATTGAATAGTGATTACGTTACACACACACTCACTCAGGTCCCCTGTTAGATAGTAAATCACGACGCCTGTGTGTTTGCTGTGTCATTTCTTATCATCACAAACACACTGCAAAGATTTAGAGTTTTTACAGTAATACCTGAGTTTAAAGGGTTAAATCAAGCAGAAATAGCTCTCTAATGTATTAATTGCAGGTCATTATTGAATAGTGACTATGTTACACACACACACTGACTCAGGTCCCCTGTTAGATAGTAAATCACGACGCCTGTGTGTTTGCTGTGACATTTCTTATCATCACAAACACACTGCAAAGATTTAGAGTTTTTACAGTAATACCTGAGTTTAAAGGGTTAAATCAAGCAGAAATAGCTCTCTAATGTATTAATTGCAGGTCATTATTGAATAGTGATTATGTTACACACACACACTCACTCAGGTCCCCTGTTAGATAGTAAATCACGACGCCTGTGTGTTTGCTGTGACATTTCTTATCATCACAAACACACTGTAAAGATTTAGAGTTTTTACAGCAATAACTGAGTTTAAAGGGTTAAATCAAGCAGAAATAGCTCTCTAATGTATTAATTGCCGGTCATTATTGAATAGTGAATATGTTACACACACACTGACTCAGGTCCCCTGTTAGATAGTAAATCACGACGCCTGTGTGTTTGCTGTGACATTTCTTATTATCACAAACACACTGTAAAGATTTAGAGTTTTTACAGCAATACCTGAGTTTAAAGGGTTAAATCAAGCAGAAATAGCTCTCTAATGTATTAATTGCAGGTCATTATTGAATAGTGACTACGTTACACACACACACTGACTCAGGTCCCCTGTTAGATAGTAAATCACGACGCCTGTGTGTTTGCTGTGACATTTCTTATTATCACAAACACACTGCTAAGATTTAGAGTTTTTACAGCAATACCTGAGCTTAAAGGGTTAAATCAAGCAGAAATAGCTCTCTAATGTATTAATTGCAGGTCATTATTGAATAGTGACTACGTTACACACACACACTGACTCAGGTCCCCTGTTAGATAGTAAATCACGACGCCTGTGTGTTTGCTGTGACATTTCTTATTATCACAAACACACTGTAAAGATTTAGAGTTTTTACAGCAATACCTGAGTTTAAAGGGTTAAATCAAGCAGAAATAGCTCTCTAATGTATTAATTGCAGGTCATTATTGAATAGTGACTACGTTACACACACACACTGACTCAGGTCCCCTGTTAGATAGTAAATCACGACGCCTGTGTGTTTGCTGTGACATTTGTTATTATCACAAACACACTGTAAAGATTTAGAGTTTTTACAGCAATACCTGAGTTTAAAGGGTTAAATCAAGCAGAAATAGCTCTCTAATGTATTAATTGCAGGTCATTATTGAATAGTGATTATGTTACACACACACACTGACTCAGGTCCCCTGTTAGATAGTAAATCACGACGCCTGTGTGTTTGCTGTGACATTTCTTATCATCACAAACACACTGTAAAGATTTGGAGTTTTTACAGCAATAACTGAGTTTAAAGGGTTAAATCAAGCAGAAATAGCTCTCTAATGTATTAATTGCCGGTCATTATTGAATAGTGAATATGTTACACACACACTGACTCAGGTCCCCTGTTAGATAGTAAATCACGACGCCTGTGTGTTTGCTGTGACATTTCTTATCATCACAAACACACTGCAAAGATTTAGAGTTTTTACAGCAATACCTGAGTTTAAAGGGTTAAATCAAGCAGAAAAAGCTCTCTAATGTATTAAATGCAGGTCATTATTGAATAGTGAATATGTTACACACACACACTGACTCAGGTCCCCTGTTAGATAGTAAATCACGACGCCTGTGTGTTTGCTGTGACATTTCTTATAATCACAAACACACTGCAAAGATTTAGAGTTTTTACAGCAATACCTGAGTTTAAAGGGTTAAATCAAGCAGAAATAGCTCTCTAATGTATTAATTGCAGGTCATTTTTGAATAGTGATTATGTTACACACACACTCACTCAGGTCCCCTGTTAGATAGTAAATCACGACGCCTGTGTGTTTGCTGTGACATTTCTTATAATCACAAACACACTGTAAAGATTTAGAGTTTTTACAGCAATACCTGAGTTTAAAGGGTTAAATCAAGCAGAAATAGCTCTCTAATGTATTAATTGCAGGTAATTATTGAATAGTGACTACGGTACACACACACTGACTCAGGTCCCCTGTTAGATAGTAAATCACGACGCCTGTGTGTTTGCTGTGACATTTCTTATCATCATAAACACACTGTAAAGATTTAGAGTTTTTACAGCAATAACTGAGTTTAAAGGGTTAAATCAAGCAGAAATAGCTCTCTAATGTATTAATTCCCGGTCATTATTGAATAGTGAATATGTTACACACACACTCACTCAGGTCCCCTGTTAGATAGTAAATCACGACGCCTGTGTGTTTGCTGTGACATTTCTTATCATCACAAACACACTGTAAAGATTTAGAATTTTTACAGCAATAACTGAGTTTAAAGGGTTAAATCAAGCAGAAATAGCTCTCTAATGTATTAAATGCAGGTCATTATTGAATAGTGATTACGTTACACACACACTGACTCAGGTCCCCTGTTAGATAGTAAATCACGACGCCTGTGTGTTTCTCTCCTCAACCCCCACAACCCCCCACTCACAATTTACATTTCAATAAAGGAGACTTGAAAAACCAGTTTGTGAACCACAGGCCAATAGAGCTCAAACTACCAATGTGGCAGAACCCTTCTCAAATAAACTAGAGAAGATGCTGGGATTTGCCCTGCCAAATTAAACTAAATTACATTTTTTACAATCGCTAGGCCACATTTCTCAATACTTTGGTCATTTTCAAAATCCTTCACACAGTTCTCCAAACCAACTTTCTGCTTCACATCAGTTATTTCACATTCAAAATCCACAAAAACCAACAAAACACTTAATTCATGTCTCAAATCAAGTGCCAATGATCCACAGTTTAGCTTGCACAGACTGAAGTTGTGATCACTGTGTGAAGAGTTGAAAAAGTTGAAAAAGTGTGTTTATTATTGAGAAATGTTTTGTAAAAGAACATTTTATATCACAGCTTAACTGTGGATCAACATTGCTTTAGCAAAAAATGCATTCAATGGCAACATCTTTCAATTTACCTGAAATCTTTTCTCACTTTGACACAAACACAATCAAATCTTTGTTCTACAGGCCAATTCGCACATCCTTACATGCTGTTTTCAAAAGTGTTAAACTTATGGACAAAACAATAACATAATACAAAACTGAATGAGACAGCAATTTACAACATGTATACAGTAATACTGTAATGCAATTTATACTGCTAAAAAAATCAAACACTATCAAAGCAACTTTGATGAAACTGAACACCAACACAAGTGTTAGTCCATTACCATCCATTCAAAAGAGGAAACTTAGGAATAATGTTGTACTGTACTGTAAGCATGCAGTGAATTATAAGCAGTAGAGAGTGTCATTCTAGTTTTGTAAAGACATTTTAATTGTATAATGTTCCTGATGTTAGTGTTGGATAAACCTGTGCTGCCAGTGCTCTGTAAGAATGAGTTGATTTGTAAAAGTAAAATTAACTGCTGTGAAGCTGAAAGTTGGTTAGCAAATTTATAAACTCCTCACTCAGTTCTCCTAAAGATTGGGAAATGTGTCCTAGCGATTGTAATTTCATTTCATCATGTAATTTCAATTTATTTTTGGCAGTGTATTTGGTCTAGGACACAGGTAACAGTAGTGAGGTTCTGTGTCTCACCTGTGAGAGTCTTCATGCATTGAAATGTAAATTACTGGTGGGGGGTTGAGCAGCAAACTCAACACACACTATTCTCTATTCCAATTTCAAGAGCACATCTAAACCACTAGCCCAAACACATTACAAGTGAAAGCACAAATAAATACAAAAGATATGATACACATGAAATAAACAGTGCTTTTCAGGACGGTCTCTCAGTAGTTGTAATATAACACTGTATTGTCCTCACTGTAAAAAATAATAATAATAAAAAAAAAATATATATATATATATATATATATATTTTTTTATAAGTTAATAATTTTAAAGTTACTTTTTCTCAAAGTGTATGTTCACTTAACTGAACCTACTATGACATAAGCAACTATGTTTACTGGGATACTTCCTATTTTTTTAAAATCATTTTGTATTAATTTTAGCATTTTAGTTTAGCATTCGTGGACTGTCAGAGATACAGCTTTTGGGGCGTGTGCTTTAGGTGTTCACGCATATAGCACGTGAGTAATGAAGAGCCTTCTGAAGCAAAGTGGCACGTTTGTGTAAGAACAATGTCCATATTTTAAACTTTATAGACTAAACGAACTATTTTTATTGAAAGAAATTGTGTTTTAGTGTTATTATGAAAAGAGTAACCCCTGACGCTAAGTTTTGTTTAGCTCTATCTTCTCTCTTCAGTGTTTGTCAGTGCACATACGTCAAGGATTCATGGGTGAAGAAGGGTTACTCTTTAAAGTACAACTCCGGTGAGAAATGACCCTCGGGGTAATTAACAGATGGTTACCGAGTAGATCGTTCTCTGGGATGCGTTTTCATGGAAATCAAGTGTAAAGAGTTTTATCTCTAAAAACAGATTTGAGTGACGAACGCTGTGCTAAGTGATGAACTGTGACTTGGAATCTCATATGGGCCATTGTTTCCGGAAGAAAGCACTGAACGCAGTAGAGAAAAAAAAAGAAAAAAAAGTCCATGTAATTAGATTTCACAAACTTAATTCCTATCGATCAGCTCACTTAGCACAGCGTTCGTGGCTCGACTAGTCGAGACTGTTTTCCAAGATGGCTGCAGTCTGTAAACGTGTAATGTACTGTCTTTAGAAAGTATCTTCTTATTAAACCGTTTGTACTCTAACAAGTTCTCAATGCTGCGGTTTGCATGTAGGGACCCTCATTATGCTGCCTTGTTAGTGTGAGGTTATTTTGAGCCTTGTTAGTGGTATTAACTAGCGATTTAATTTAGCTTATTCCATGCCCCATAGACAAACATTATAAGCTAATCTGTGTTTAGAGATAAAACTCTTTAAATTCGATTTTCATGAAACCGCATCCCAGAGAACGATCTACTCGATAACCATCTGTTAATTACCCCTAGGGTCATTTCTCACCGGAGTTGTCCTTTAAGCGCAATGTGATTCGTGTGGCACTGAAAACCGAAAGCTAATATTTTAGTCTATGGATCAGTTACTGTGTGGATCAGTTATATGATGGTTAGATGCACTTTTATGGACCGACAAGGCACTGGCATTTTAAAGCTGGGAAGAGCCAGGACTTTTTTAATATAAATTTAAATAACTCAGATTTTATTCATTTGAAAAAAGAATGTCATATACACTTGGGATGACTTGAGGGTGAGTAAATCATGGGCTAATTTTCATTTGTAGGTGAACTAACTGCTGTAAACTGGGCCCACAAACACAGTAGATCCACACAACCCCCCACACAATTTACAATAATAATAAATAAGGGAAGACTTGAAAACCTAGGGCCCTATAATTTCCGCGATCACGGAATCGCGGACGGAATCGCGGAATTGGCATATTAACGCGGAATCTGCATATAAACGCGGAATCTGGTGTTAACGCAGATTTCCCCGGAATTTTACATATTTGTAATGAAATTCTGTGTCGTGTGGGTGGAGAACGTATGTCTGAGGAAAGTGCAGACCGGGGGAAGCAAATCTTCGCGACACAACCCCTCCCGTCATTTCAGCTCGCCCTTCAAAACAATGAAAGTATGGCGAAGTTGGTCTCCACGGCTCTGCTTTCGGCAGCGAAAAAGTTAAGAAACTCGACGCTAACGGCGGTTTCACACTGCACGCGCAGGCGGCACAGAAGCTTTCCGTATGGAGAGCGTGAGCCGCGCTCGTGTATTGCACAGACAGACAAATATTGTCCATTCTTTCAGATTTTCCGGTGTTCTGCTCGACCCCTGTCATCTCGTGCTTTGATTTATAATGTGCACATTAGGCAGCAATGCATATCTGCTGCAAATGCGACCGTTTTCCCCTCTGTTAGTCTGTTCCAAACATGCATTTAACATGCTCTATATGGCTAGTTTACATGATAAGTAACCTTAAAGTTAAAATTAAGCATCTAGTTTTAATCATTTAAAGGGGCCTTTGAAGTTGGGGAAAAAAACTTCTGGCAGTGTTGTGTTTTCGTGTATTTTTATTTTTCACAGCTCTGGATATCATTATGGTGATTGTTAAACACACAGAACAATTCACTACATGATTTCATGGTGCAATGTTTTTTTTTTATGTTAATTTTCAAATTTAAATGTTTTACTTAATAGTACTTAAGAGTACTGTAAAAGATGATTCTTATGATTTTTTTTTTTTAGTTCTTTTTTAAAAAAAATTACTTGAAAGAAAAAGCTAATGGAGCACTTTCATTTTAACTTATATAAACTATTATAATTTATTTTACCGGAAAGTTTAAAGCTAATAACCATTAATATTTGAAGTATTTGAAGTGCAGTGTTATG